>NC_138230.1:40940119-41142619 GCF_964197995.2 Scardinius erythrophthalmus | reverse complement strand
GATACAACTGTCCTAAAAAAAAAATTGAAAAGAAAACCTTAAGCAGTTTGACATATTCTTCTACTATCATTTCACAGTTTTCAACGAAACTGCGGTAGCGCTAATTAATATTTGAAAAACAGTTATCCACCAAATCAAAGCTAAAAAAATAAATAAATACTAACGTTCAAAAGTCAGTAAGAAGTTTCCTATGCTCACCAAGTCATGTATTTGATCAAAAATATATTGTTGTAGTACTTTAAAAATAACTTTT
Source organism: Scardinius erythrophthalmus (assembly GCF_964197995.2). Classification (NCBI taxonomy): domain Eukaryota; kingdom Metazoa; phylum Chordata; class Actinopteri; order Cypriniformes; family Leuciscidae; genus Scardinius; species Scardinius erythrophthalmus. Next base: position 41,142,366 of record NC_138230.1, on the reverse strand, counting down.
CTATTTGAATATATTTTAAAATGGAATTTATTCCTATGATAAAGCAAAATTTCAGTGTCACATGATCTTTCATAAATCATTCTCATCATTTCAGATTAATTTAATGCATTCCTGCAGAATAAAATAACTTATTTCTTGAACGGTAATGTAAATAAAACAGGAAATGATGTCACAGTAATGATGCAGCAGACTCTCACAAATGTGCATCAAGGTTATATCAGATCATTTGAGCTTTTTATGACAGGACAAGGTTAGCGCAGGCTTTAAAAATGTCATGTGCCACGAATCCCCAAAAAACGTAATGATTTATGAACTACTGATTTATGATATTTGTCATTTATGATACCTAAATAAATGCATTTCCTAACATGTTTTGATAAAAATAATTGTACACACACAAAATGATTTAAACAAATGAAACCAAAGTGTAGTAAATAGATTTTTTCAAATCATTTCTATATTTTGGATATTCATATATATGTTTCTGACCTGTTTATTAAGAAAATAAGATAATATATTAATTACATTAAAGGGATACTTCACTCAAAAATGAAAATTCTGTCATTAATCACTCATCCTCATGTCGTTCCAAACCCGGAAGACTTTCGTTCATCTTCAGAACACGAAGATCTTTTTGATGAAATCTGAGAGCTTTCTGTCCCTCCATTGACAGCTATGCAACTGTGAAGATTAAAAACAATTGTAATTCATGTGATTTAGTTTTATGATTGTTTTACGCAATTTGTGAAACGCCAAAGTGGTAGTTGCATGGACTGCCAATGAAGGAACAGAAAACTCTCAGATTTCATCAAAAATATCTTAATTTCTGTCATCTTTGTGTGAGCTATGCCTTGAAACATAGGCAATGTTACGGCACAGGGCAGGAGCACAGAGGTCCAGTCCCTATGTTGTGAACAAGCTATTAAACGTAAGCATTAAACAGCCCTTTTAGCGCTGTCAAACATAAGCACATTGGTGTAGCCTCACAGCATATTTAAAACCAAGTATCCCAGGGTTTCATTCTAAAGTACACACTAAAACAGTTGGGTTTTATTTAATTACCCAGATCTCCAGCCTCTTAACGCTGCTTTTCACATAGTGTATGGTTTGACTCCCTGACTCTTCTGAAAAATGCCCATTATTCTCGATGGTGGGTTGGCCATAATGGACAAGCACATGCATTTAACTGCAGGGTCAAAACAAAGTTTAATCATTTCAAACTCTTTATAGTCTCTTCAACAGTGTTGAAAGCCCAGGAAATACCTGCACACTACAGTACAAGTGCTCATTTTTGTCTCCCAAACTAATCATCCTGGTAATGGGCCACAAATATGAGGTGGGCATATCATTTTTCAAATTTGAATTTTACTCCCTCTCTTTCACATTTTTTCCCTTTCATTCACTATTAGTTTGGTGTTAGAATTACAGTTATTCAAAGCAATAATGAGGAATTCATATGGAGTTATAAAACACTATATACAATACAACAATCCATACTAGACCTCCCACTGAAAACATATCATACTTACAGGTAATCAACTTTCAGATTTGCCATAATGCTGCAAAATCGCGGACGATCGTAGTGATCAAAGAACATACATAAATACGGTCTTAAAGAGGCTCCCCAAACAATTAGTAAGCTCAGAGGCTTTTTTGTTCAGCCCAGATGCAGCGTCTCGGCTTTGAGGACAAGCGTGTGGCTTTGACCTCCTTTCGGCGGTAATGACGCAGTCTGACCCCTGAAATACTTCTCGGCATTAGAATCACTATTCACATCCTTTGCTAGCGATGTGCCTTTCGCAAGCCTCCAGCCGACATTCGGGGTTCAGTGCATTGTTGTATTCTTGGAACGTTCAACCTCCCCCTCTTCCTGCTATCTAGAGAACTAATCTAAAACCCTGCTATTATGATTCTTGTACTTGGCGAATCTGAGGCCAATTTAGAACATCAACACCATCAATCACAAGACAGAGGGGCCAATACTGCTGTCCTGCAGGTTTTCTTGTCATCCAGGTCACGTCCTTTTCCTACACAAGACTTGTTCGCTCTCAGGACAGGCCTGAGTGAACCCGCTCAAAGTCAAACCGCTGTCTGTGTTATTACGCGTTCTGACGAACTTTCGCTGACCAGGCGATGCGAGTTTATCCAAACAAGGGCGCCGCATTCTCTCTTTGGCTTTTGAAAAGAAGCAAGAACGGGACAAGAGATGGACGAGGAAGACGGACAAAAAGATGATGAAAGGAAAAGATATTTTCAGCCTTCAAAATGTCTGCCTTTATCCTAAAAACAAAAATCAAGTACTAAATAAAGCCTTCGGCAAGCAAATAAACGAGCTCTGAGTCATCACCTAGTAAAACATTGTCAGGGATTGTTGGCATGTACACATAAAACAAGAACACGTCTCAGGAGGAAAACAACTTTGCCCTTTTCTATTCCTTAGTATGCAGAGTTTATAAGACTATAAAACTCACAGAAATGGCCTGCAAAAAATAACCTTGCCATAAAGTGCTTATTATACGCATGCATTTCCAGCGCATTCAATTGCTCTGCATTTATCTGTGCCACACAGACATTAGCAAGAGATGCGTTTTAATCAGTACAAAATATTCAAATCGATGCGGTAAAGTATACATTGATGAACAAATGCATACTAGACAAAAGACTGGTTGCATTAATTCTCCTCTCCTAATAGAAAATGGCTGGGCTACTGGCACAGTGCCACAGTTGTGCTCATCAGTGGATTATATCACATGTAATTATCCTCACACACCCACCTAAGCTTCTCAATATCATCAAAACACACGAGTACAAATAATCATGTGAATGAAGGGCTTGGAGGATGCTACATTCACAGTACAATCCAAACGACATTACCAATGTGTGTGTGTGGATCACGGGGGAAAGGAGTCTTTAAATATTATTTATGCCTCAAAGGGAGAGTGTGAAGGGAAAAGAAAGTATTGTGGAGAGACTGATAAGACTAATTTATCAAAATGGAAAAATATTGAAATCATTTTCAAGGAAAGTTTGATGTGGTGTATACATCACATATAATATTTCCTCTACACCTTGAATATACTAACGTTTAAAAGTTCAGGGTCAGTAAAATAGAAGTCTCTTCTGCTCACCAAGGCTGCATTTGTTTGACCAAAAACACATTAACACTCACATAACAGTAAAAACATTATATTGTGAAATATTATTATCAATTAAAATAACTGTTTCTTTCCTATTTTAATACATTTCAAAATATAATTTATTCCTGTGATCAACATTACTCCAGTCACATGATCCTTCAGAAATCATTCTAATATGCTGATTTGCTGCTCAAGAAACATTTATTATTATTATCTATGCTGAAAACAGTTGCGCTGCTTATTTTTTGTGTGGAAACTGTGATAAAAAAAAGATTGCAGGACTCTTTAATGAATGGAAATTCTAAAGAAGAGCATTTATTTGACATATAAATATTTTGTAACACTATAAATTGCTTTCCTCTCACTTTTGACCAATTTAATGTGTACTGACCCCAAACTTTTGTACGGTATGCATTATGTAAGTTTATAAATCTTAATATTTTTTTTTCTTTTTCTTTTTTTAAGCCTTAAAATATATCCTTTAAGTTTTCATAAATATCATTTTTGGGGAGTTGCACGACCTAAAATAGCCATATACATATATATATATATATATATATATATATATATATATATATATATATATATATATATATATATATATATATATATCAAAACGAATTTTACAAAGAGGCCAGAATAATCTGCACACTGGATTAGACTGTGTCAAAAAGTCTGGCTATGTGCAATTTACAAACAGTTGCCCAATTTAACCAGCTGCTTCATCCATTTTAAAAACATGGCAAATGATAATGACTTTCTAAGGAAGTAATCAAGCAACCAAAGTAACTAACGTAGATCTAGATCATCACGAGGGACATTTCTGACTACATCTACGATTCAAACTCACTGCAGTTCTATCATCTTGCTTAGTGGCGGTGTACCCTGGGGCAAACATTTTTGGGCAAACATCCAATTAGAAAGTCATTGCCCTAAAAGGAAACAAGTGGTACATGGTTCTACTATCCCAGACATGTCACGCTATCTCCAGACCCTGTCTAAGATGGGGGAATCCCCACAAGCTTTGTGTGTGCCAGGGGTGATATGTACAAATGTGACCAATTTTGTCACAAATAGCTGACAAATTAAAATAAATAAAATGTTTGATGTTAGTTATTGGCACACAGTGATGTAGTGTAACTAATCTATGAATATGCAAACCTTACCTTGGCACGCAGGCTGACCGAAGAAAGCTCTGCCCCTGCAACTAGCATGTAGGAGAAGGAGAGAGACGATATGCATCAGAGGCCACGATCCACCTCCGAACAAGCTAATAGAAGAAAAATAAAGTGAAGAAAATGAAACTAAAGCATTTTATGCCAAACTGATTAAAAGATTAGTTCATCCAAAAATGATTACTCACCCTCATATTGTTCCAAACCTGTAAGACTTTCGTTCATCTTCAGAACACAAATGATCTGAGGGCTTTCTGTCACTCCATTGACAGCTACGCAACTACCACTTTAAAGCTTCAAAAAGTTCATGAGATCTTAAAACTAATCCATATGAATTGAGCGGTTTAGTCCGAATTTTTTTATTTTTAAATTTTTATATAATGAACAGATTTAATTTAGGCTTTTATTCACATTTATTAGCGAACATAAACAGAAGCTCAACTGAAACTGATTGATGCGAGAGAACAAACCTCATTGGCTCTTAAGGAAGCTCAAACGTGCTGCGTAACACGAGAATGAACCTCATTGGTTCTCACACCTCAAGAAAATGAGTTTACCACAACAGATATGTGTGAGTTGATAAATGTTTATAGGCGAATACAAGCTAAATTAAATGTTCATCATATAAAGCAATCACGTCTCTTTAGAAAATTTGGACTAAACCACTCAATTATTATGGATTAGTTTTATGACCTCTTTATGAACTTTTAGAACAATCAAAGAGATAGTTGAGGGGTAATCTTTGGGTGAACTATCCCTTTAAGTTCATGCAAAAACGATTTTCCTTGCATCTTGCTGTTTGAGCAAAACAAGCCTGTTAATTTAGTTACAATCTATTGTTAGTAACAATCAGAGTGAATTTTCCTTATCCACTTTAAAATGAAAATTCTGTCATACTCACCCTCATGTTGTTTCAATGCTTTATGAATTTCTTTCTTCTGCTGAACAGAAAGGAAGATATTTAGAAGAATATCAGTAACCAGACTTCCATTGACTTCCATAGTATATATTTTTCCCTACGATGGAAGTCAATGAGACCAGAAACGGTGTGGTTACTGACATTCTTCTTAATATCTTCCTTTCTGTTCAGCAGAAAAAAAAAATTCATACATGTTTGAAACAACATGAGGGTGAGTATATGATGACAGAATTTTCATTTTAAAGTGGAATATCCCTTTAAGTGTGTGTGTACGGCAAACAGGAGTCACTCCCGAAACTAATGGTACACACTGACAGTAGTAGGCCTATGACTTCCCGCAGCCATAAACTAATATTTATGGACGCTAACAACTCATGAAATATGATCGAGCGCATAAGTTTTACCTTCCGGAAATATGTCCTATTAATATGTCCTCGCTCGCCATTAGTGGCACGCTTTGTTTCCTCTCAATTTGCTGTTTTAATCAGCACACGCTTTCTGGATCATCATGTAGGCTGTTTAAGTTTCCCAGAGAAAATATTGTATAGTATAAGTTTCCTTAAGCATGCAGTGCAGAGAGACAATTTCAACATTTGTGAGCTTGTCAAGACACGTACCTCTGTTTCTGTGATTTTCTATTAGCACCTCGGAAGAGCTACAGATGTCCAAACGACATCGACGCCACTTAATCTACGTGTAGTTAACCCCTTAGCTGTCACCCCCCTTTTTGAGAATGGACATTAAAATGCACTATTCAAGCTTAAATGGTTGTAATTCAGGAATGCTTTGGAGTATAGACCTAAGTTTGGTCTTGTTTTAAAGGTAAAAAATAGCAGATTATTGCTGAAGTGAAAGCACTTCAAAAAATTAAAGTATGAAAAAGTTATGGAAGTTTAAATTTACATAAAATCAAATATAATTTATTTAATATTTTTATTTTATATAAAATATATATTTTACAAAATATGTTTTACAAAAAAATTACTATAAAATCAAAGCCAAATATCTAACCAAGTTGTGTTCCAAATTTGAAGTTGATATCACAAAAAATGAAGTTCCCATGAGATTTTGTTTAGGCGTATTACCAAAAATAGCCACCGGGTGTCATTGAATTCCATTGAATTTTACTGTATGCATTCTACCATAACAAATTAATAAATTTCTGTCCAAATATCACTTCTGTCACAAAATATGGAATCTTGAGACTCAGACCTTTCTGACAATATGTGTTTTGTCAAGATTAGAAAATATTTTGATCATAAATTATGAAACATAAGGATGCCCAAAAGGGGAGGAGCCTGATAAAATAATTTAGAGTACCGTTTCTATGGTAACACAATGTCCAATTTCAAAACAGTTTTCAAAGGATGAATTCTGAGATCATAAGCTTTCAAATGATACCTAATTTATGATAACTAATACAATATGTAATATAATAAAAAAAAGCGATAAAAAAATATAATACAATATTTTAGAGGATAATATATATATTATACTTTTTAGAAGATAATATTATTTTATCATTTTTTATTGAGAAATACTAGATTATATATTTTCTAATGAAATTTTAGCATAAAAACCAACATATCAATTATTAAAAGTGTGTGCGTCAACTTTTTGTGACGAAGGTCATAACTCCTGTTATTATGTAGATTTTTTGAGGTGCACTCTTGTCATAAATTCATCTATTTCTGTTCCTACATAATTTATAACAAAAAAACAGTCCTAAATATCTATTTAGGAGTCTTAGAACTTTCCAACGATATATAGTTTGTCATAATTAGATTAGGATTAAATAGTAATATAGGGAAGTAAAGTTAGGCGTCCCGTATACGGGACGGTGACAGTTAAGGGATAGTTCACCCAAAAAGGAAAATTCTGTCAAATTAACTAATCACCCTCATGTTTCAAACCCGTAAGACATTGATCATCTTCAGAACACAAATGAAGATCTTTTTGATGAAATTTTATGAGCTTTCTGTCCCTCCATTGACAGTATACACAACTACCACTTTCAAGCCTGGGAAACTCTGGCAGAATGGTAGTCATCATTAATCCATGTGATTTAAGTGGTTTAACCTAAATTTTATGAGTGCTTTGAAGAATTTACCACTTTATTTACATAATATTAATCTCCAACACCTTCACGCATCAATGTCTGCTCTCAAGTCAACACAACAAGCACCGAGGTCCAAGTGCTGGTTCGGATATTATATTTATTGCATTTGATTGATATATTTATTTCTAATAATTTAAAGTAAAATTAAATAACTTATACAAAAACATCCCGTGCTGTTTTTGATCTGATATTTATTGTATTTATCATAACTAATTTAATCAAATGTTATAATTGAATAACTTATAATTTTAACAATTAAAAGGTTGGTTCTGTGTATATTTATGGAGCTTTTATATGACTAGATTTTTTGGAAGTAAATTGAGTTGTAGAACATCACTCTTGTAAATGATCTGTGTGGACAGAATGCAATTAAACACTCAGTGGTGGAGTGACACTGTATTAAGCTGCAGTGTATGAGCCTCATATGTTTTCATTTACATGTTTTTTTCTTTTCTTTCTCAGACATGCCAAAATTTTCTGCATTCAATTTTCAGCAAATATCTTCCAATATAGCTCTGTTACAAGAAAAAAAAACTAGCATTATATTCCTCACAAAGAACTTGATGTGTGTTCTGAAGAAGGCAGGTATAAAAACCATAAATTGGACCCTTGGCATCACTATTCTTTGAAAAGTCCTAATGACAAATCACTACTTTCCCTTTCACCCCCTAGTATTTCATCTGCAGACTACCCATGGTGCTCCGGTCTCCTTAAAAGCTTGTCACTGGCCGAGCTGTTCAAACTTCGCCGTTGGCTATACTCTAGAACATTTTCCTTGTTTTTTTTTTTCCTATCTTACAGACACACAAGAGAGGCTTGATACTCTCTGTGATAGTTTCAAAAACCCAGGCAGTAATATTGGTTAAATGCGACCTGTCTACAGCTCAGACACTGAGATGATTTCGCTAATGGCTCAATGTGCAATATTTTAAATACACTTAATCATGCACTTCCTAACATGTATGATCCTTGCACAAGTGCTGCCAGAGTATTCAAGAGTAAATGGTGTTATAGGGCAAAAACTTATCCAGGCATCATGTAAACAAACAGCTTGATTCTCATCCATTCCATATTAATTATGGGATCTTAGACTGCAGGCAGGGTGTGTTAAAATATCATGAATTATAGTAAAGCCAAAAAAACAAACAATTTATAATAATAATGACTTGTATGATTGGTGTGTTTTGTGACCACACTTGCATAATTCGATCAAATTCACCATTAGCCGCAAATTCCTCTCTGTACATGTGAATGTTTTTGTGAACTTCAGATTAAACGCTTCTTGCAATGCATGCTATCTTGGAAATAAGCTGTCTCACTCAATACGTCACCCATAATTTTATTTTCTTGAGAGTTGCAAAAACATTCACGCCTCCTCCACTTTACTGCGACTTCTCTTTGAGCCTGTAAAGCACGGGTCAAGGGGACAAAGACTCATTGGAGGTAACGCAGAATGTTTACAAGAAATGCTAATAATTACGTCGCTAAACAACCCGACAAGCTGTAAAAACACGCTACTTCAGACCTCAAGGGAGAAGAATGAGGATTATGCCCGCTGTGTTATCTTGCCAGCTCGCAACCGAGAGCCCACCGTTGACCAATGGGGTCTCAGAACCTACAGACACACACCCAGATGACCACTGCATACACAGCCTTGTGAGTCTAACTACTTAATAAGTGGCTGTTAGAGGTTTTCCTGGACAAAGTCCAGAGCTGAAAGGGCATGCTCAAAAACAAGGACAGCTTCATTTATCAATCAGTCCAATCAGGGCTATTTCCGGGCCTATGCAGTCACATGGTGAGCATTACTCAATTCTATATTGCATTGTGCAACCTGAAATCAAGGAGCGTATAAAACACTGGTTAAATCAATATCGTTTCAGTTTAACATTGAATCATGATTATGATGGACGACAATATATATGGTTTATAGTAGGCCTATGTATATTTGAACTGATCATGGTCATAATCAACTGCAGTTTTACTTCTTTGATCAAACCCAAAACACATTTTCCCTCTCCATTTATGTTTTACAATATCCCTCTGTATGCTTCGGAGGTCATTATATCCTGAAGAATGTTGCTTCATTTCCAATCCTCTTTATAGATGACAGATGAGAAGCGGGCAGGTATTAGAGTGGAACACTTTATCACTTACTCCGTAAGCCCCTTGATGAGCGACATTCACTTGAGAATGTCATTCCAGAGAAAGAGAGAGAGAGCGAGAGAGAGACCTTTCAGTATAAGCCATGCACCAATCACAATGAACTACTGTGAGGTCAGACAAATGTGACCATTGCAACTCCTAAACATTGTGTTGCCAAAATTCTGTTTAATACGTAATAAATTAATTTAACAATGCTTCATTTACACTAGCAGGGCTGAGGCCCAATGTTTATTGTCATTTTGAGTGGAAAGTGGAATTAAAAAATGATTGTGCCCATATTTTGCATACTTTGATAGAGGGCCTGATGAAATTGTGGTTTGACAATTTGTTCACACTGTTCATATATGAACTTAACACGTGACCCTATAAGTTGCTATTTTTTGTTGTCATGAATCATTTTAAGAGCATTTAATATAAATAATGAGTAAATTAACATTATTTGCAGAATATGGCTTTAGGTTGTTTATGCAACTATGACTGATGTACTCTAAATAATGGAGTGTTTACATTGGAAAACATTTTCTTTATTCTGAGTTTATTTCGGCATTGCATGGAGTTCTTTGTTTCTGAGTATGTTTGTATTGGACGGATATGCATTTCACAGCAAAAAAGCTGTCACGGAATGATGGAAACTGATCTACTGATGTATTATCTAAAATGTACGAAACAGAAAAGCACATACATCCTTTTCACTGTGAGGGTTTTTATAAAACTGCACAACCCGAAAAACTCAAATTCTGTCTTGAGTAATAAATATAAGAGAATAACGACTGGATATCTGCTTCGTTCAGTACTGAAAAACCGTCTGTTCTTGCAACTTGAGATAGACCTCCCATATTTCATTTCTCTCTTGCTGATAGCATTTATCAGCAAAATCCTGATAAATACAAAATATGCAACTTAAGCCTGAGCATAACTAAGCCGCAAAGGTGGACAGGATTACCGGACGGCTGGGACAGACATCAGATTGTATTGCCATAAAGGGTCATTAGGCTGTTGGCAAACTGTACCTCAAGCTCCAGCTGACAGGCCTTTTCAAGAAACACAGATGAAAAATATGAGAGTAAAATTCCTATTGACAGACAGTTGAATTAGATAGGAAGAAATATGGGTTGGAGAAAAAATATATATATTTATTTTTCACAAATATACACTTTTGGAGTGCTATCACATTATTTCACCTATTATTAATTTGAATATCACATAAAACAAGGGCTCAGATTTGATGAGTGGGTAAGATTATATGATAGATATTCAGGAAGCATATCACTCCACATACATTTCAAAAGACCAAAGCTTTTTATTGAATGATTAAACTTATCTTTTTCTTCATGATCATAATCATTATCCCCAAGTCAATTCTTCCCATATGAAAAAATTATGTTTTCATTGCAAAACCATGAAATAAAGTTCATATATAGCACATGCCTTTTCACGCCAACGGTCGGCCTTCACGGTGAAGCATTCACTGACTTGTTTGGCATTCTTCTATTTATGCCGAATGAAAGGGTGATTATCTCATCAAGAGAATTTGGACAGGTAGACAGGCCCGTGTTCTGGTGTGTTGTCACTTTCACTGGCAGAAGGAGAGTCGTGTCATTAATCTGAGTGATCAGTGAGATGGGAGCTGGGGGTGATGATGGCCTCCGTCCTATAAAACCCTCCCGTCCCCATTGCTCGTCCTATAGCACCCCTCAGGCCATATTGTGATCTCCGTCCTGATAAGGACTGGTGGAAGCGAGACTGCCAGACTGGCCGGGCAGGGTTGGAGCCTCTATGAGGACTCAGTTGCGATACTGTCCTGGAGGGGCCAATGAAAGGCATTCTCACATAGGAAGAAAGGCTGAGAGTCAGTCTGACGGCCCCCCCTCCCCTTCTCCTGAGACTCCAGGCGCCACAGTGTAACTGCAGTCTCAGGTATGAGATATTCCCAGGCCTTTACCTGAGATGGACTGCAATGATCCTTCCACTTTATTTCAAGACTTCCAAGCCTTATGCAATTATTTTGATTAGTAATTCACCATCTTTTCTGGGACTAGTATAAATCTGAAGCTTAGGTACTGTATGACAATATCGTTACCACGGTATAAAATGTCTATCGTTAGAGATTTAGCTAGTATCGCGATATGTAAATATAGCACTATTGAAACTTCAGAGTGATAAAATGCATGAATGTGAACATAAAGAGTGGGACATGCTTGATGTTAAAACTGGACTGACACACAGAGAGCCATATGTCTCTCAGAATGCGATCACAAATTCAGTTCTCTTTCACGTCTTACTGCGCTTGAACGGTCAAATACAAATGCAATTGCGTCAAAATGCCCATTGTGTTAGTAGGCTATTCATGTAAACACAACTGGTTATCTCAGGTGAAAGTAAACAGTTGGGTGTAAACCGGATGTGTATCTGTCAGGGTTGAGTGAGGGAGCGAGGACTCAATTGCAGGAGAAATAATGGGCTTTCTTAATAAAATAAAAACACCCTTGTGGGGAAAAAACAAGACTTAACTCAACACAACTTGACTAGAGCATTGGAAACACTCATGGTAACATTTAACGACGATCCAGCACAGGACTGCAAACAATGAGGAGAATAAACAGCAAGAGCAAAAAAAAGCAGGTAATGAGGAAGGACAGGTGGGGCAAATGAATCAATAATCAGGTAACAAGATGGGCGGAGCTAGACAATCGACAGGAGAGCACATGGCACAAGGAAACATACATGACAATGCGCTCATGACAGAATACAAACACGCGGAGCATGAATGTCCGAATCCCGACACAGAACCAAAACTAAACTAGACTGACGTGCCGGGATCCAAACACCACGCCCTGCACATGTAACAAGGCATACAGACAAGAGCTCGCGAACGCTCAAAGCCGCGCGCCCACACAAAGACATGACAAAACAGGAGTGTCAGAGCTCTGTCACAAAACCAAGAAATAAACTAGACAGAAGTGACAGAACCCTGACAGTATCAGTCAGAGTCGTTTCTAGACAAAATAGGCGGTCGCCAAGGGCGCAAACAGCTGGGGGCGCCAGTGAGAGCCCCCTCCACACCTTTTTTTTTTTTTACATTTTTGATTACTAAGCGTAAATTTGAAGTGCCTGGCAAAAAGACGCCTTCCACTCAATACCTTCGGTGAACGTAATTTCACCAAGTAGGCTAGGCCTACCACCTGTTCCTGGATCAACATTGTTTATCCTGGAACAACTCTCCAATCGACCAATCAGAATTGAGGGACAAGTTTACAGTTTATGTCAAATTTAGGCTTAAAACCAGGGTGAGGTGCTTCAATATCAGTGTTATTCACCTATCATTTCCCTCTGATTATAGGCAAAAGATTGGGTAGGGTTAGGTTTAGGGGTAGGGATAGGGTTAGGACTGGGGCAGGAAAGTTATTCCAGGATCAACCAAATATGTTGATGTCTTGGCAAAATCACGGTGACCCAATATCTACAGTGGCCATAGGTAGTAGGGCGTGAGGTGCTTGAAAGTAGCTTTTGACGCGTTCGATCCGAGTTCGAATCCGCCTTTTGCCGAACTCGCTCTTTTCCCACCACATGAGATCGAAAATCGAAATCGTGATATGGCTTTGTGCCTTTATAAAACAGCACAAGACTTTAATTAAGACATTCTGTTTGTGCTGCGTGATTTGAAGAAAAGTGCTTGGTGATCTGGTGTTTTCTCCTAAATAAAAGCTCAAGGGTTTAGCCTTCTTGCAAGTGAAGAAATTAGGACAAAAGTATTGTAATTTGCCTATATGATAGTGTAATGTAAAATATACTTTTGAAATATTAATTTTCATTTATACAGTAGCTACATTTTTAGGCTATATGGATTTTACGTCATAGGAATAGGCTACTTTTATAAATCATAAACGCCAGTGATAATGTAATAGGAATCTCGCCTAGAGTGCCAAAAAGGCTAGAAACAGTCCTGATACTATCAGTGTGGATCCGTGAATCAAACAAAAGAGAAAATAACTTACTGCTCTTGACTGAATAACTTCCTTTTTTAGCTTTAAAATAAATGGAGCCTATATTAATTCATACAGTGAAAACTATGCAATATTTTATTTTTTACATTTGATTAAATTTTGTAGGCTACTAATTATAACTACGATAAATAAACCTATTGTACCTGAAAAATGTAATTTGTTTAATTAAATGTTTTGTTATATTGCATTTGTCTTGTTTTTTGATGTGTCTTTTTTCTTATTGTTAATAACAATAATGAGATAAAATAACACAAAATAACTATATCGCGATATATATCGTTTTTGTGAAATACAATTTCTCATATCGTGAACTAAGAATTTGGTCCCACCCCTCTGAAGCAAAATGGGATTCTCCTCATCTCCATGTCCAGAATGTCCTCTGTTGTTTTACTGTTAACTGGATTTGTCAGTAAAAACGAGTACACTGTCATCATCCTATCTAAATGACTTCCTTTTGCTGTCTACTTATATTTGGAGTTTGGATGATTACAAAATAATTTCAAAAAAAGAATATCTTGGTTGAAGTTTTCACCGTCTGTCAGCAAATTGGAGCCACGGGACAATTTTTATTGTGGCATGTGTGGTGGTTTTGTGGTCCATGTGCCATGTGCTTGTGGTCCATGTGTTATTTAGACTAAATGTTCATGCCTTTGGCTGTAAGACTATTTTTGAGACCCAGCTTCATGTTATACTCATTTTCATGCAGAATTTCACTATTAGTCTTAGTCTATTTTAGTATTTATAAAAAAAACTGCCATTTTTATAATTTCATAAATCATTTTAAAATGTGTGTGTGTCTGTGTATGTATTTGTAAATGTTTTTTTTATGGTAGGCTACATAGGCTATATGAAGACCTTCGATGCAAAAGCCTCTTTAAAAAATGAGATAATAATACTGAGCGAATGTTGTCCGCACATAGTAGGCTATACGTTCATCAAATTCTTTCACTTTCACTAAATCCCTGCCTCAGCCCATTCAGAAATGTCGGTAGTATAGGTAGAAACCTATACATAGGAGCCTGCATGATAAAAATGTTAAAGAAAAACGTTAGATGGACTTAGACGCTTTTGCATCTGAAGTCTTCATATAGGCTACCCTGAAAAAAATTTGGAGTAGGATTTACTTGAAAAAAGCTAGGCAACTTTTTTCACTCAGAAAATGCTAGTAAATTTACAAAGAATTGCAAGTAAAAACCTAAACATATTTATCAGTAGCTTTAATTAGAAATCTTTAAGTTAAATTTACTTGGAATATGGAATTAAGTACACTTTACTAGTTAAGTGAAAGTAACAAAGAAAATAAGTAATTTTAACTTGGCTAGTAAAAGGTTGATTAATATCGATTTAGTTGAAAATTCTTTTGCATTACATTTCACTCAAACAATAATATTGAATTATATTTATAGTATGTGCCTTACTCTGATTAACTAAGTAATTTATACTACATCATGTCAAATGTTAAGCATCATGTGAATGCAAAGACCTCAATACTTGGTAGGCAATACACAATGATGGTAACATTTGATGGATCATTTTTGTGTTTGAATGTGTCATTTTGAGCAGAAAATTTACTCGAAATGTCACAAAATGGCAAGTTACTAATCCTGACAACAAAAGCAATGATAAAACAGTGTAAATACAGCTGTAAACCAGTGAAAAATGAACCTCATTAATTATTCAAGGTCCAGTGCATGATGGGAACCCCAGTATCAGAAAAGTTGAGTAATTTTTACTTAATTTTATTGAGTTGATATTTACGCTTTCATTTCTACTTGCTTGAATTAAGTACTGATATGGAATTTACTTAGTTTTTTTATTCTTGCCTGAACTAACTTTTTCATGTAAATTACATTGTTTTTTTTTTCAGTAGTATTTACTTCACCAAAAAAATTTTTTTTACAGTGTATATATATATATTTATATATATTTTTTATATATGTCTTTCTTATATATATACAGTGCAATGCATAAGTGAATACACCCATGCTAAAGTTGACTAAAAAGAGGAATAAAAAATCATATTTTGGAAATTGAACGTAATGCCTTAATTAAAAAAATTAGGAAAAATCCAACCTTTAAGGACACCAATTTTCTTTTTGAATGAATAATGTATCGTAAATAAATAAATGTTCTTCCTTAAAATACACGGTGCATAAGTTAGTACACCCCTATGTTAAATTCCCATAGAGGCAGGCAGATTTTTTTTTTAAGTATTTTTTTATAATTTTTTTTAGGATACTATGCATCCTGATAAAGTTCCCTTGGCCTTTGGAATTAAAATAGCCCCACATCATCACATAGCCTTCACCATACCTAGAGATTGGCATGGAGTACTTTCCATAAGATCATCTCTCAATGCAAATCAAACTAGCTATTAGGCTAACTGAAATAAAACCATGCCAATCTCTAGGTATGGTGAAGGCTATGTGATGATGTGGGGCTATTTTAATTCCAAAGGCCAAGGGAACTTTATCAGGATGCATAGTATCCTAAAAATAAAATAAAATAAAAAAATACTTAAAAATAAAAATCTGCCTGCCTCTATGGGAATTTAACATAGGGGTGTACTAACTTAAGAACCATGTATTTTAGGGAAGAACATTTATTTATTTACGATACATTATTCATTCACAAAGAAAATTGGTGTCCTTAAAGGTTGGATTTTTCCTAATTTTTTAAATTAAGGCATTAAGTTCAATTTCCAAAATATGATTTTTTATTCCTCTTTTTAGTCAACTTTAGCATGGGTGTATTCACTTATGCATTGCACTGTATATATATATATATATATATATATATATATAAATATATATATATATATATATATATATATATGAAAAAATATAACAAATTGCAAACAAACATACAAATAATAAATAAAAAGCTTAAGGCTAATTCAGCCATATTCATTATACAGAGCCTTCATAAATAAGCACTTCAAACTACTTGCTGGCTCATATTAATGGCAGTGAAACCGCATGTCATAAGCCATATAGACTATAGCACTGCGCATGCGCATATGACGTTTGGTTATTACGTCGAGCATCCATGAGAAACTGTTGAACGGCTGAATCGCTAGCACGAGAAGAGATATGTCAGAGAAGAAACAAACAGTGGACTTGGGGCTGTTGGAGGAAGATGATGAATTTGAAGAATTCCCAGCAGAGGGTAAGTGAACTGAAACTGATTGTGTTTTAGTAGAAATGCGCTCTTTTGTCAATTTAAGGGTAAATAAACGCCCACAATAAGACAGTGACTCAGCTAGCATTGCTATGCTAACCGACAGAACATTATTTGCTTTCTTCAACAAATGGTTGGTTTGTCGGTCTCGAAAAGAAAATATATGAATTAAATACAATCTCTTATAGTATTTCTTATAAAATACTCGAGTTCTCTAAGTCCACATACGTAAAGAAACAACATTACTACGCATTTATTAGCAGCTAGCATTTTAAGCACCACTAAAGCTAACAGTTTAACTTTGTTTGCAATAATTCATTCTCTGTTGCTTTGAAATGTTAAATGCATAGACAATGATTGGGCGCATGTACTGAATTTGGCGACTTTTATTTATTAATTTTGGGGGAAATTAATAGATGCTGTACAGCTCCACACTATGCAGAGTGACTAGTGTGTGTGTGTGTGTGTGTGTGTGGAGCTGGGATGGCCTTTGTGTGTAAATCATCAGCCTCATTGAATTGTTGCCATTCCCAGACTGGACAGGCCTGGATGAAGATGAGGATGCTCATGTTTGGGAAGATAACTGGGATGATGACAATGTAGAGGATGACTTTTCTAATCAGCTGAGGTAGGTATTTATTTAGTGAATTTGGGTAATTGTACATATGAAACAGAGTAGAAGATTAAATTCTAAACATTAAGTGTACTAGCCTAATCTAAATTCACAGTGAATAAGCCTTGCTAGGCATGCATGTTATATTGTGTTGTCCTCTTGTCTATTGCTAGAGGCTTCAGACCCTGTGAAACCCACTTTTTTTCTAAAGAATTTTGTGTGGTTACACTCATTTAGAAGAAAACGGTCCCTAAGGGATCCAATGTCCAATGGCTAACCGACACTCATGGTGGCCTCAAACCACATTGACGAACTTTCCTATGTGTGAGGACTTGACCTCATTAAAAACAGCCATTTAATATGCTTGCATATCTATTTTAATTTGAAAAAATATAGATGAGTAGATCACTATTCTGAATAGTTAATGCTTTCCATTTGTTCCCCATATTAAACACATTAATTTCCCTTTTCCTGAAGCCTGGAAGCTATAAACCCATTGACATTTCTCGTGAAACACTTTTTGATTTTCAACACTGGAAATGTTTGTTTTGTGAATGTGTATGATTATTGAGACTTGTGACTTAATTGAGAAAGCATAGTAAAAAAAAAAGTTGTAATTTTATCATTTACTTTTTTGAAATTAAGTTAAATATATGTAAATATTGATTTTGAGTTTTTGAATTACATTTTTAAATATAAAAAAGTTATTTAAATTAAATTAACATATAATGATACAACTGTTTTTAATGTGAAAATTGACCAATTTTACCAATTTCGTTCTCTTTGTATTTGTTTTTGTGAGTTATTGCACTTTTTAACTTTCCCCCCATTTTTTTTCCATTCTTTTAAGAGCGGAGCTTGAAAAACACGGATACAAGATGGAAACCTCTTAATGGTGGATTACTTGAGCTGAAAATGGATTTTTCCACATTTGCATATTGTCAGCTTGTTCTGTCAATAGAAAATGTGATTTCTCTTATTACTTCTGTAAGAAGCCCAGCGTTGTAAAACGGGTCAGTTGAAACTGATAGCAATGTTTTTTTTCCCCTCTTATATACAACTTGTGTTAATAATTGTGAGAATAAAGAAATGTTTTCCCTATTCTGTTTCCGTTTTCTTCTATTTCTATTTCATTGTTTTGCATGCATGATTTGTAATCTTCTTTTTTTCTAAACAGCTCAGGAAAGTCTGGTACATATTGTTAGGCAGTGAGCAGACTTTGGTGTAACATTCAGTGATGCTGCTGCACGCATCCAGGCCCCTGATCTGAAACCGCTCCCCTGTGCCCTGACTCTTCCCCTGCATCCATGGGGCTTTGCAGAGTCTCTGGTGGGGAGATTATCCAGTGAAGTGTTTGTCTCTGAGGCACGGAGGTGGTCACAGCGTGAGCTCCCAGCCGGTCCTGCCTGGGCCTGCCCACTCCCGACCGGGCCCTGCTCTTTTGCTCTTCACAGCGAGGGCTCCCACACAGAACCAGAAGCCAATTTGCCCAGCCGCACTCCCCCCTAGCAAAATGATTTCTCTGGATTTGTGGCTGTGCGTCCCAAGGACATAATGAGCTGAAATCAATGCCAATAAGGCATCTCCTACCCCAGAGGAGTCTACCATCATTTCGCTCATGTTTTAAAGCCTTGAATTGCACATTTTCTCTCCCCAAAATTCTAAATATAATGTGTAAATTAATGAAATTATTAGATTGATGCATGTTTGGCTATGGCATACATCAAATTCGTTTGTTATAGCTATGGGCTTTTCACACTGCGCTTAACCCCGGGTTATCAACGTCGTTCTAGACCCCGCTTTTAACCCCCGGGTGCAGGAACGTTTCACACTTGTAATTAAAAAGCGGGGTTAGCACTGCTTGTTTACCCGGGGTTATGAAACCTAACCCCGGTGCAGAGTTAGTACCGCTGTTGCGCTGTTAACCCCTCATTGCGGTGCTAAACCACTGATCTGTGCTAAACTTGTAAAGTGTCAACCGACAGCCAATCGCATGCCTCATTTTCATGTGCTTTTGGCAGTCATGGAAACTCACCTCCTTGTTTAAACAGCATTTTCAGCATTTTAGGTGAAAAATGTGATATGGTTACAGAAAATGCATTAATTTCATTCATACCTTTATTGTCCGATAAGGATAAACTTGATATTTGGCAGTATTATATAATATGAAGATGCGCAATGCTAGAGCCTTTATGTAAATATATATCGCATGCCACGTTCGTCCAATCAGTGACACAACGATAAAGACGTGGATTAATTGTTAACCCCCGGGTCTAGTAGAAGCAGAATGAAGCGTGAATAAAGTTAACCCGGGATTCCGTTCACCCAGGGTTTAGAATGACCCAGGGTTAACTAATTCAAGTGTAAAACGCCCTTAAATGTACATTTATGAGGCTGCATCTACTTGCTGAACTATGTGTTTTTTAATAGATTTTGAGTTGTTGGTTCTGACTTTAATGACTTGATGTCAAATTTATGATTACATCCTCTTTTTTTTGACATCAGGGACACCCACATCTTGCAGGCGCACACAATCATAACATGTAAATCCACCCATGCCCTTCAAAATAAGCGCTCTGCGCTGGATCATTATTTTAATTGTTGGAGAGCCATCGAGGTGTGAAAATCACTAAGTGAGAGCAACATTGGAGATTCCAGGGCCATTTTGTTTGTGCCTAAAGGCGGAAGATTGGCCTCTTGTGTTTGAGCAAGGTGGGTCTTTGTGGCTTCCCCAAAAATTCAGTTTCACAGTTCAAGAGAATGATTAAGAACGCATATAGTATTTTCCAATATATTATTTCTTTTGTCCTGTTAGCAATTGATAGTGAATTTGGATCCTTTTAAATTCTGGCAACAGGTCACTCGTCCTGACCTGAAATCAATGGCAACAAATCTAAAACTTTTTTTTTTTTTTTAAATGTATGAATCAGCCAGGTGCAATGCTTTAAAATATAAGATATTTTTTAATATATGTCAATGTTAAACGAAATGTAAAAAAATACAGCTGTAAGTCATAGCAACTTGTTTTTACGTTACTTTAACTCATCAAAATAAGCAGTTTCAACTTTTTTAAATGCGTTATATGAGACTCAACTCGATTTTTTTAAGTCGGTGTAATATAATTTAAGTTGAAATGACTAATCAGCCAATTTGATCATACTTAAAAAAATTAAGGCAGCAACTGAATTCTTTTTTTTTTAGTTGAAAATTCTAGTGCATTTAAACAATTATTAATTACTACTGTTTTAATGTTTTTGAAAGAAGTCTCTTTTGCACATATGCTGCATTTATTTACATAAAAACAGTAATATTTAGAAAAATTATTACAATGCAAAATATAACTTTTCTGTTTTTAATATATTTAAAAATGTAATTTAATCCTGTGATGTCAAAGCTGAATTTGTCACATGATCCTTTAGAAATCATTCGAATATGATGATTTGTTGCTCAAGAAACATGTCTAATTATTATCAATGTTGAAAACAGTTGTGCTACTTCATATTTTTGTGAAAGCTGTGAAACCATTTTTTCAGACAAATGGAACGAACAGCATTTATTTTTGTAACATTATACATTTTTTTACCATCACTTTTGATCAATTACAACAGTATATGTGTTAATTCAATAAATATCAATACCAGTATATCTGAAAATAGAACTAAATGTGATGTTTTGTTATAATGAAAAATGAATTCACACCCTCACTGTAGTTTTATATACTGTTATAATTTGA
Source organism: Scardinius erythrophthalmus (assembly GCF_964197995.2). Classification (NCBI taxonomy): domain Eukaryota; kingdom Metazoa; phylum Chordata; class Actinopteri; order Cypriniformes; family Leuciscidae; genus Scardinius; species Scardinius erythrophthalmus. Next base: position 41,121,320 of record NC_138230.1, on the reverse strand, counting down.
TGCACTATATCGAGATATACTAAAGTTTATTATTTGCTCATTCTGTGGTGTTTCTGTCACACATAGGATGGGTGTTGCGGTCGCACTGGGGTGTTTGCGACCACAGCAAGCATCTCCAGTATGAAGACAGGGGGCCGTCGTGCAGGGAGCGCAGCTGCTGCAATAATAGGCCTAATTGCACGTTTCTTTTGTGGGTCTGAAATTAGTGGCAGAGCACAGCTACAATGCCCAAACCTTGAGTAAAAAAACTGAGTCACAGGGGCAACTGTTCAGCAGTGCGGCCCATCACCACCACCCACAACTCCCTGTCCCACACCTGCACTCGCCCTCGCTAAAGTAAACACAGATAATAAGGTGTAATTACTTCAAAAAATAATAACGAGAGCCCTCCATGTGACAATGGTTGGCCTGTTTATTGAGGGTGGAAAAAAACTTCTGAAGACACAGATGAGGGTTCCCCCATTGAGGGACCTTAAAAGGACATGTGTATCAGTGTAAGTGAGTGTGTTAACCTCGTTTCAGGCCCCTTTTCTCTCTATATGCATTTCTTTGTCCGTCTTTCTTTTTCCAGTGTATGGGCCGTGGCACTGAAAAACAGAAGTCACTTATGGTGGCATTGGCTGTTACTCTTTATTTTCTCTGCTGTTCATTTGCCTTTAGAGCCTATGGCATCTGGAAATATTACAGTGTTTTGCTGTGTCACTACAAAAACAAAGCCTTGTTTTGGACATCATTTTGCATTAGAGAGACATTTTGATGACTTCTACATAGGAAACTATTTCTGTTGATGTTGGAAAAAGTTCACTGATATTAGAATATATAAATATATATTTATGTATATTATTATTTTATTCATTAAATATATAATTATATATTTATACATTATAGAGTATATTTAAATAAAGAAAAACATAATATTATGTTTACATCATTAAAATGTATACCTGTGTGTGTGTATATATACTTTTTTTTTTAAATATATAAAATATATTTTTCTTAAAATATTATTTACTGGGCAAATATATTTTTTTAAATATATGAAATATAATTTTGATTTTTTTATACATATATAAGTAAATGTATAATATTATATATACATCATTAAAATGTATATATAAATTTATATATATATATATAAATGTCTGCTAATTTACATTACTAAATCAGTCAATTATTTTAATTTTTTTTAAGCTTATGCAAAACTATTCAGGGAAGTTGTTTTATCAGAAGTATTAGTTAGGGTAGGTGTTCTGAATTTTATACAACTACAAACTAATTTGATTTCTAAATTAAATTATTGTAAAAAATTAGGAGAAATTATTGAGTAAAACGTCATAACAGAAAGCAGGTTTTATCAGCTCAACTCAGCGAACATTGAAAAGTATTTTGTTTTATATTGTTTAGGCTAATTGATCAAAAAAGACCAAATCCAAAATAAAGAGCTTTAATAATGGTTAAATAATTCTACTGTCATATTTGCTATGGTCTTAGTGGTTTGTTTAAAATGGAAAAAGGTTTTATTTATTTGTTTATTAATGTAGTTCCCCACTGGGCTCCTAAATCATCTTCAAGCTCAGCGATACCCAGCAATTACAGGTTGTTTTTATTCCATCAGTCCTGCAATCATATTTTAAGCATGCCCAACATATCAAGGCAACTCACCGCACTTAATAACCCTGGACAGTCTGGAGGAAAGCACATCAAGACTCGCCAGGGCAATTAAGCACTCTTGATGTTATCTTCACTAGTGAATTATCAGACCTCTGATAATTGTTATTAATTAATCATCTCATTCACTCAATGTCTCTCATTTCCACAATAACTGTAAGGGACTCCAAATGACCTTTTAGATGTGTGAGTTTCTCTCTAATGTTTGTCGAACGGCTTTTAAAGCGTAAGTATTATAATGGTGAATAACAATGTCCCAATGGCTGATGTTTATGAGAATATATACACAAAATCTTACATTTACATTTATGCATTTGGCAGACGCTTTTATCCAAAGCGACTTACATTGCATTCAAGGTACACATTTTACATTTTGTCAGATCTTGCTTTCCCTGGGAATCAAACCCATGACCTTGGCGTTGCTAGCGCCAACGCTACTGGTTGAACTACCAGTGAATAGTATAGACACACCTACTCATTGTTAATTAATAACATTGATCACATTTTAGAGTAATAGTGAAGTTATCAAAAAACAATGTGAGATATTAATATAAGATAGTTTTGATTTATTTGTTTATGACATTACACACACACACACAAATCGATTAATCGTGATTAATTGCATCTAACATAAAAGTTTGTGTTTAAATAAAATATGTGTGTGCATATATTATTAAATTTATATATATCATATATGTCTGATGCTTGTATATGCACATATTTAAAAATGTAATAATATATATACACATTAGGTTTTATGTTAGATGCGATTAATCGTGATTAATCGATTTGACAGCACTGTAACTCTCTCTCTCTCTATACACACACACACACATACACAGTATTAATTTGAAAAAAAATCTTAAAAGTATTATTTTTTTATTTTTGAATGTTAGTGTATATAATGTTTTGCAGTTTATATACATTTAGAAAATGTACTTGCATTTATATTTTTTATATATTTTATTACATTTATTATTTTTTGAACAATATAAAACAATTTCTTTTGCAAATAAATTAAGATTATGACTTTTAGAAGGTTTTTAAGGTGAGTTTGAGTTTAATATATTCATATTCATTCATTCATATACATACATATAGAGTGACAGTGCTGTCAAATCGATTAAACACGATTAATCGCATCTAACATAAAAGTTTGTGTTTACATAATATATGTGAATATATATATATATATATATATATATAATTAAATGTACTGTGTCTGTGTGTATATACATGTGTGTATATGTACATATGATTTTAATTAAAGCTGAAATTATGCAGATATAGGCTACTGGTTCATCTCCACTAAAATGGTAATGATGTGTTTTGATCTTTTTTCCAACTTTGAATTGCTTTCATAGCTGAGTTTGAAAACTAAATAAGGATAAAGTGTGCGGAGGCCTAATAGACTCATGAACAAATGAAATGTGGAGTGCAACTGTAAAATCTGGAGAAATGCAGCTTCGGGGTTTGAGAGTCTGGGAGGCCTGGCGGAGGCACAGGCTTATAGTACGAGCTCAACACGGAAACAATTTATCATGTGTGAGCGGCTGTCTGCTCACGAGACAACAACAATGTTCCAAATCTCAGCCTGGGGCAGGACACAAATCCAGCAAATGGAGGCATGTGGACCATTTCTATCTCTCTCTAACACACACACACACACAGGTGGTTAACGTGCTATCAAGCACCCCTGATTCCTTACTATACATCCTAATGGGAATACGCACCGAAAACACCGCCTTCTTTTTCAGGATTCAATAATTCAATCCTTTCACTGGTAATTTTCCTAACATGGCAAATTAATGACCCATTCACATTGCTTTTTCTCCTTCTAAACGCAGGAACGGGAAAACCAAAATCTTACATTTGTCAACCTCGTTTCAAAGAGCAAACTCAAGCTATTTTTTTTATTCAGTGTTGGGAAATGTAGTCATCATTCAGTCATCTTTAATTTAACCGTTTGTCCTCTGAGTGGCAAACTTCCTTAAAATGAGCCAAAGCAGGCAACGCCTACTGAAATGGAATGGAAAATGTGCAGTTTGTTTCATGCCGCCGTGTTTGGGATTGGGAAATGAAAGAAACACATAAGCAAACAAAGAACTGGTGTGTGTTTCATGATGGAGCGTCTGCTGGCCATCACGCAGCTCGTCGAAATTAGAAGTGACACGTGTTACTGAAGGGCTCCCTGCTAAGGAACGCTGTTCTGTCATGAGCTTTGAATCACTGCTCATTGTGCTGGCTTACATATCCGCTGATTAAGGGAAGCAGAGTGTGTGGAGTCGCACTCATTCTTCTCAGAATACACAACCGTGAAGAGTCCACACGCTGCAGTGCGTCATTAAAACCTTAGTAGAAGAATCACAGATTTTCCTGGGAGATGCTAATGATATTATACCAGACAACATTTCCATTATGATCCCCGTTGGTTTTTATTTGACATCAGATAAAGAAAATAATAGCACTTCTCTTTTATTTTGGAATGGCTCATCTCTTTAGTCCATGTATGAGAACACTTTTTGTCCTCTCATCTTACAGGCTCCCGTCAGTTCTGACAGAACAGTGAACAGGATTGTTCGTTTTTTGCTTGAAATGGATTGAGTGACATGTAACATGATGCATCCTTGGTGATTTGTGTTTTGTATTTTGCACGGGCCACTCTGTAGCCATGAGAACCGCAGTGTGCGGTGTCTTTGTTCCTCGTCCAAAATGCAGATGTCACAATAAAAAGAAAATAACTGTCTGTTGATGCACATCCATTCATCCCTGAGATGTACATTTTATGTTGTCAAAATCTCTAAAACATCATATCAAATGTTTTAGGGAAGCAGTATATCATAGGCTGCCATATCGGTAATATTACCAATATGGTAATATTTAATATTGGATATATACATTGGCCAGTATTACTATCAATAATATGTAACGGTGCATTCCCAATTGCCATATTTTTACATTTAGATAACCTTTGCTGTCATCTAACACTAACTGAAAGTTAATCTTTAAAAACACCTATTAAATTTATTCTTTAGCAAATCTCGATATTAATGAAGCTTTCAATAATGTTGCCTTTTATACAGTATAATGATGCTTAAATTCACTGCATCACCAAGACTGCATTTATTTGATCAAAAATACAGTAAAAACACACAGTAATACTGTGAAACTTTTTATTTTAAAATGTAATTTATTCCTGTCTTCATGATCCTTCAGAAATCATTCTAATATGCTGATTTGGAAACATTTCTTATCATTATCAATGTTGAAAACAATGCTAATCGGCCAGAAAATTCCTGAATTTATATATAAAAAGTGCCCTATGTTTTGACCACGCTTCCGGATTCCAACAACTCTCCAGATTTCCGGCAGTGCCGTGTATCTAGATCCGTGGCCAGGTGCTATGTCCTCAGGAGAAGGAAAAGGAAAAGATTTTCTGGTGTTCTTGTTTTGTTCAAAGACGAACGAGGCTGATCATTTCCCTCCCACTATGCGTTTGAACAGCTTCTATGATCATCAGCTCTGAGAAAGAGCAGGAGTCTGAGGGTCCGGAGCCTCTGCCGGGCTCCTCCGTGTTTGCGGCCTGCATCTGGATTCACTTATGTGGAGGGTTATTATTCGTCCTCTCAGGTTGCAGGTCTGAGTGTGGGCTCTTGTTTTTGGAAATGGCTAAAGCCTGCTTGCCTGGACCTTCTCAAACTGCCCCGGCGCATCCGCCGTCCCTCCAGAGGGGCAATTTCAGCCCATCCCATTTGCCCCAAGGCATGTTTAGTGTAGTCTCTCATTTGAACTGAAAGATGTTAAACAGATTCGTTCAGGAGCCGGACTCCACGAGGAGTGAGTAGGTTCAGGTGACTGGAGCGTATGTTTGTGTACAAAATGCATGGGCAATGAAATCTACAGTGAACAGCTTTACTCTTTAACTTTGTAAACAGCGCAGTCAGGCTGTTCCTTGGTCAGGTTTAAACATCTAGCCTGTGCTCATTTGTCCATTGTCAGAGCTCTTTATTGTTTTGCACATTGAATTGAACCAGACTTACTAAGTTAGCTGGTGGGATGTTGTTGAAACATGTTTATTTTTGTGTCTGTCACGGCTCATAATGCTCATTCTGCTTTTGTCAGTGAGATTTTATGTACCATCCGATTGCCGTCTGATTCATTTCAGAGAAAGAGAAATTAGAGACAGTCTGAAAAACAGAATAAAAGAATGTAGTCAGTAACCATATGCTGACAAATCGTTCAATAAGGGAAAAAGCAATGGCACACTGTGCTTTTGGACGTCCAATTTAAATTACATTTAAAATAGTGAGCTAGTTCCTAGGGTTAAAAAACAAACAATTGAAATAGTTTTTAGCATTAAACATGCTACAATTTTCAAAATATTCAAAATATATTTGCATACATGTAACAACCAGGATTTGCAGTGAATTTGCAGTAAAGGAACTGTTGTAAGTTGCCAGCAATATATATAGAAATAAAAAGACAGACAAACAGACTGACCAACAGATATAGATAGATAGATAGATAGATAGATAGATAGATAGATAGATAGATAGATAGATAGATAGATAGATAGATAGATAGATAGATAGATAGATAGATAGATAGATAGATAGAAAGATAGATAGATAGATAGATAGATAGATAGATAGATAGATAGATAGATAGATAGATAGATAGATAGATAGATAGATAGATAGATAGATAGATAAACCAATCAACCGACTGACAGATAGATGACAGATATATATATATATATATATAGATGTATAGATTGATAGATGTATAGATAGATAGATAGATGTATAGATAGATAGATAGATGTATAGATAGATAGATAGATAGATAGATAGATAGATAGATAGATAGATAGATAGATAGATAGATAGATAGATAGATAGATAGATAGATAGATAGATAGATAGATAGATAGATAGATAGATAGATAGATAGATAGATAGATAGATAGATAGATTGATAGATAGATAGATAAACCAAACAACCGACTGACAGATAGATGACAGATATATATATATATAGATGTATATATAGATGTATAGATAGATAGATGTATAGATAGATAGATGTATAGATAGATAGATGTATAGATAGATAGATAGATAGATAGATAGATAGATAGATAGATAGATAGATAGATAGATAGATAGATAGATAGATAGATAGATAGATAGATAGATAGATCGATAGATCGATAGATAGATAGATAGATAGATTGATAGATAGATAGATAAACCAAACAACCGACTGACAGATAGATGACAGATATATATATATATAGATGTATAGATTGATAGATGTATAGATAGATAGATAGATGTATAGATAGATGTATAGATGTATAGATAGATAGATAGATAGATAGATAGATAAACCAAACAACCAACTGACAGATAGATGACAGATATATGTATATATATATATATAGATGTATAGATAGATAGATGTATAGATAGATAAGACAACCAACAGACAGATCGATAGATCGACCGACTAACCTGGACACATGATGTAATGTCAAAATTTTAGAAGTTAGAAGTTTAAAAGATATATAGTCGAAGGTTAAAGGAGGCAGACGAGCTCTAGGAGAAGTTAAATCATGTCAGTCATCCTCATCAGTGCTTGAAAGACCATAATTAAACTGTCAACATCTCAAATACACAACTTTGTAAACCACATCTCCATGCCTGCGTTCCTTAAAACAGAAGGTATTTAACCTCCGAGACCTCTGGAGTCCCCAGTCGCTGACCATTATTAGAGACACTCCAGTGGTAAAGAGCGACAAAGTGGTTCAATCATTTGTTTATAAGTAGTTCTATTTTTAAAACTCTTAGTTTAGACAACTGAAAATAGGAGGGGTTTGCCCCAAGAAGTCCGTCTAGCCTTGCAGTCTTTTTCTTCAAAGAAGTGTTTGTCCCAGGAGAGGCAGACGGTGACCCTGGCCAAGACATGTCAAAGGTCTTCTGCTTCAGCAACAAATCCAAGGGGAGTCCAAGCACAGAGATGTTTTATTCATTATTTATTATATTTCAAATATATATTAGTGTGGTTAATAAAGGATATTTTAGGTTGTATTATATACATGTAGCTACACTTTTTTAAAATACATTTACTATTTGTTTTAGCCATATAGGCTACAATGGAAGTCAATGGTTACCAAAACTGTTTGGTTTCTGACATTCTTCAAAATGTGCAAACAAATGGAAAGAAGTATTGATGACAGAATTGTCATTTATGCATGAACTCTCCCTTTAATATAACTTACTTTATAATATATATCTATATATATATTAAGCAAGTTACCAGAAATGTTAACACAATGCATCACTATATAAACCCGCTTTTGAGATATATTTCTGAATAAAAACAGAGCAGGTGCCATGGATATTTGGGGGAAGAGAATTTCCCCTGTGAGGCCCATTTGAGTGACAGAGAAAGCCTGCTGTGAAAAACACTGTGGTTCCTACTGGTTCTCCAAGAACCCCGAAGCCACCAGAAAAACACTTTGAATTATTTTCAGCACAAAACATATTTCTGAAGACCATCCCCCATCAGATACCTTTTCCTCCTTTAAATATTTTTTTGTTTTTTTATACCAAGGGAACTTATAAATTTCTTTTTTGCTCAATATTGATGGTTGAATAAAAAAAGCTAGAATGAGGAAGACTTTCAAGAGAAAATTGTTTAAATGTTAATGTTCTTTAGATTTTCAGCATGTCACCCTGCTCTTAATTTATTTATTTTACTTAAGCTCATAACTATAGCTTATTACAACTCTTGATATCTTTAATATATTTAATTTTACCATGATGCAATCATATGACATGACATCTCCATTGCAATTTCCATTTCATCATCGTCATCATGAGCACATCATGTTTTATTGTAGAGGTAAAGGATGACATGGGCCATTTCTGAAAGTCTGGCATTTCATATGCGTCTGGTCAAGCTCAGGCACTAAAACTTTAAACTATAATGGAGATAAAGAGCTAATATTAGACTTTTGCTCAGTGAGGCATTGACTGTTAGCATAAAAGTAAATCTTTGATATTTTCAGTGCTCTTTTAATTAAATTATCACACTGATTTCTGAAAATTGTATGTGAGAGTGAGTCAAAGCAAGAATGCAAAACATATTCATTAAATCCACTACTAAAAAAATATTTCTTTCCAAAATGATATCACTTCCTGCTGCCATGAATGGCTTTTTTTGTTAAGGCTTTTTGTAAGAATGGGTTTTTGTTTTATTAAATATTACAAGACTATCATGTTTTAAATTGAAGCCACAGGGGGAAAAACCCTATGAAGTGATACCCAATGCTTAGTTTGAAATATTCAAAACACCAAGAATATTTATTTGAAAAGTTAGCGTAGTGATCACCCAGAAAATGACGTCATCTGCTCAAACCAAAGCAGTGAAATTATTTAAAATGTGATAAACTGATATGATTAATATCCGTACAAAGTGTGAGACCGATTTTTTCATCCAATATATTCATATTTGATAGGGAAACGATTCACGACTGCACCAACGTGAGCGTTTCATCCGCTTTTGTTTCCTCCACGCGCACTCGCCGCTCGCGCCCGCACGTGATCTCCATGGAAACGTCATCAAGCTCTAGAAGTCTTCCTGTTGCTATAGTTGTGCGTTAGCTGATCATGGCAGCAAAGGTAAGCGTTATTCTCGCACAGAAACATTGTAGCTTTCTGCAGACGAAGGGAGCGCAGTGTTTTATCGTGAAGCATACGTATATGTCCAGAAAACATCATCGCAGGGCACTGGAGAAACGCGGATTAACTGATAACCTTCAGTACACAGTAGCCGGTGTGACAGAGCTAGTTAACTTAGCCTGCTAATGTCCTGGGTGAATGTTAGCGTCTGTCAATGACATTGAGACATAAGAGCACTTCAGTGAGCTCTGATGAAGGATCAAACCCCTGTAGATAGACTGTCCACTGTCTGCTGGAGTGTTTGAATGGGTGTCATGGGGTTTATAGGATGCTAAACATTCCCGAAGTGAGCTGAAGTTGAGTTGCTTAGATATAAGATGCTTTTAATAATTATAATAATAACACCAATGATCATCATTACCAGTGGAAAATGTATATATATATATATATATATGTATCCTAAAATAATGTTAATAGACAGCACTGGGTGTAGTAATGTATGATCCATTATATATGTAGATCATAATGTGTTTATGTCTACAGGTAATGATAAAGAGGGCTGATCCAGCAGAGCTCAAGTCCATTTTCTTGAAGGTATGTCACCTCGTATCTCCCTTGAGAGTCTGGAAATGAAGGGATGGCAACGTAGCCCAACATCTAAGCACTGGTGTCAATGAGAAATACCTCTATCTGATATAACCATTTAATTAATTTCTCATTACAGAAAGAAAACCTGAGGATTAATTTAAAAATGCATCGAGCACTGTATGGAACTCCTAGTAAGTTCACATGAATATACGAAGCAGAGTTCCTTTAAAGCACGAGAAAAAACTTTGCATGAATAACGTATTTTAAGTAATGAATCTAACAGCAGATGATCAAAAAACTAACATATGCTTAATTAATATTCCTTTCAATAATCAGCCTTTTTCTTGCCTTCTTATATCTGGTTTACCATCTGGATGATTGTAAAATGATGTTCATGTTGTCCTTAACTGTGAACATAATTGTTCTTTGGTTATTCTGTCTCGGGTTTGTAATACTACATATTTATGACTGCCATTTTGATCAATGCAATATGTGATTTTAACTGAGATGTGGTCAGCCACATTTCATGGAATACTACATTGCACACGGCGCTGTATTAAGTGACTAATTCAATGACTGCTCTGAGTTTGCTGGTTTATTATATAAAATGCATCAATTACATATTTAACGGTAATCAGATTTTTATCTACAATTTCAATTCTGTAATGCAGTGGCCTCAGCATTAAATACATAATATTAGCCCAGTTTTCTTTTCCTTCACAGTATGCCAGCGTGGAGAAGAATGGAGAGCACCACATGTCCCCCGAGGACTTCGTGTCCAAGTTCCTCCACGCACAAACAGACATAAGGCTGTCCAAGGAGGCCACGGTTCTACTCGCAGGGGTTCTGGACCAGACCAAAGATGGGTTAGTATTTATTTCTATCGCTGCTGATAAAAGTTTGAGTTGCACTTGAACCTCATGTTTGAAAACAAATCAAATTGTGCAACCAAACATCAATGACCAACATAGAGTAAATTTGTGCCTTTCATTAATAATTCACGACTTGTGTAAATTACAGTTCATAGTTCATTTGATTCATAAACAAAGCGTCTGCTGTGAAATGGATGTGGATTATGCGGCGGTATATTCTGCTTTTAATCCTGCATTAGGATGAAGGGTCAGACATCTTAACACACCACACTTTGTTCAGGTGCTGCTCCTTTCAGGCGGCGCGGCTCAACCCCTTTTTGCATTAATATGTATGCTTTTAATGATACATAATGATGGCCAATGATACGCAAGCGTAAGTCCAAAAAGATTGTGCGTTACCATGGCAACCAGCCGGGCCGCGTGCATGTGGTCATACGGCACGCATTATTAGGGCTGCCATAGACCGGGAGAGGTACACACGCACTGTAATTGCCTGTGCCATTCAGCTCTCGTGCTTTGTGCGACTTTGAGGATGGATAAATTGCTGCATCTCAGCTATTAACGGATAACTATTAGGGAATCATGGCTTGAGCTCTCTTTCAGAACATGATTTTTTTTATTTATTTGCAGGGCTTTGAGGGAAAAAAATAAGGGGAATTGTTTGATTTAATCAAGATTATCAAGAGTTGTGCTTTTCAGGTTTATCTTTGGATTTTTTAAAATATTATTCACACAATGCATGTAGGTTACTGAGCTAGTTAAAGAAAGATCTGGATATATATGGATTTCTGAGGTTTGGTCGTTAGTGGCGGCTGTGGTCAGGACCTTCATGCCGTCAGGATTTCGGAATGTTGCAAATGAAGAAACGTTCATTTTGAGGCCTTCGTCCCAGAATTGCAATGAGAAGGTTCTAACAGCAGTTCATATTTTTGTGCAAGTGAAGCTTGCTATGATATTGAAATGTATTCAAAATCATAAAGCTTCAAGAGCGAATGGCTCTGTTTGTGTGGGTGCCGAATCCGATGTTTTTGCTGAACACCGAGTGTTTTACCACCGAGGTAGGTTTTCATCTGATTGAGATGATTCACAGGTTATCTCTGTTTCATGAGATGGATACAAACAGCATGATGCATTTTCTACCTCCTCCTGAGCTGGAATAAATCAACTGATGTGGTGACATCCATCAGGCTCTGAATCACTTCTCCTTTATTCACTCAGCCCTGTTTGAGCGGTATCCTGCCAACGGTTCTGAATCAGTCATTCAACGCATGTAGACTTCCCTGCTGATTCAAAGATCTGCCAGACATTCTCTCCTTTTCTGCCTCTATCTTTTCTCCCCTCTCCATTTTTGATGGAAAAACTCCTCAAGTGTGAAACTCCGTAGCGTCTTGGGGGTTAAAACTTTGTAAAGAGCACATGCTGAGAAAATGGCAGTCCGTGCCCTTGTGGTTTCAGGCTGGTCTGAGGTATGCACTCAGGGAAAGCTAAACCAGCCCGCGTCCCTCCGCATCTAGGCTTGTCAGTGACAATGACAGGGCCGGAGCTTATTGAAGGTGCTCTCTCTTCACCTGTCATGGATAAAAGCTACAACGCTAAACCACTGAAATAATAAGTCTGTAAATAGTGTTTCTGCTAAGGACAGTGTTTACCAGCAGCTCTCGGTTTTAGAAACAGCACAATTTAAAGGTGCGTGGCACTCGCTGGGAGATATAAGGAAATGCTTTGTACAAACGTATTTCTATTTTGATTAGCGTAAACATTGAAAATGAATAGCAGCATAATACGATTTTATTTTACGAAAATATCAACAAATGTATTGGTTTCTACAGTATGTTCCTCTTCAAAATTGTTTGAATATGCCTTTTATGCTCACCTAGACTGCACAAAAATACAGTAAAAACAATAATATTGTGAAATATTATTACAATTTAAAATCACTGTTTTCTATATTAATATATTTTAAAATGTAATTTATTTCTATGATGCAAAGCTGAATTTTCAGTCTTCAGTGTCACGAGTTGGTGCTCAAAGTGTTTCCCATTATTATCAATGTTGAAAGGAGTTGTGCTGCTTAATATTTGTGTGGAAACCATGATACTTTTTTCTTACAGATTCTGTGATGAATAGAAAGTTAAAAATAACTAGGCCTATAAATCTTTTGTAACATTATAAATGTCTTTATTGTCAATTTAATGTGTTCTTGCTAAATAAAAGTATTAATTTCTTTCAAAAAACTTTTTTTTTTTAACAGACTTTTTCCAGGTTTTTTTGTGTTTAGAAAAACAAAGTTCCACATGAATTGTCCTTATTATTAAATCGTTTCAGTGTCATATTTGAGAAACATAAAACTTTTTGCATTCCCCTTGTTACACTTCTGGTTCTGTGCCATTTTAGTTGATGGTTGAAAAATGTTCTTTGTCAGGCTTACTATTTGAGCTTCGGTTTAGTTTGTTTTACATGGCTACAGCATCTTAGTGTGTTTGTGTTCCAGTGTAATTGTTCTCTAGTAGTCAAGGAACTGCTAATCAACCATCATAAGCCTCACGTCTGGCATGGCGCTGGGGAAACTACATGCACAACTCATTTTTGTGTATGTTGATTGGAGGGCATTTAATGCAGATACACTCCAAAATCAATTACAGTGACCATCAAGCTGATCTGAAATGAAAGCGATACCATCTGGTGATTAGAAGTCCCTCCTTGCCTTCCAGTGGTTTCCAGTGTCAGAGATGCTATTAATGCTGCCTTTTGGAAATCTCCTACTTCTCACTTCTGAAGTCGTGATTATAAGCTCGTTGCTTTGTTGTCGGAAAGAACAGGAATCATGGATGACACCAGGTTTATTCTTGCCTCTTTATTAGGAAAATCTTATTAAAGGCAAAATGCTATTTAGCGTCCCATTCATTGACAACCATATAAACATTCACTGCACTATCTATAGTCAGCTTGCTGGAATTTCAGACAAAAACAGGCTATTTTCGCTGTGTATAAAACATACAATATGCTTCAAAGGATTCTTCATAAATATGCACTTCTTTAACGACAAGACAAGGCAATATAGCTATTGTGGAAAAAACGAGTAAAGAATACCAGTCACAGTAGCAGTCGTTCTCCCCTCTGCCATGTTTAAAGTTTATGGCCCGTTCAACTCAGGAACTCAAAATTATGCTGCCTTTATGTTCTATCGGAATTATCATAAATATGCGTTTCTTAATTGGACATGAATGCCCTCTCAAGTCGGATTTACCACTGGGAAGCTTCGGGATAATTCTGATACCCAAGTTTCTGAGTTCAGCGAGCCATAAACGGAAGGGAGAACGACTGCTACTGTGACTCGAATTCTTAACAAGTTTTTTTCCCACAACATATACATCGTCTTGTCTTGTCGTTAAAGTATTGCATATTTAGGCTACATATATGAAAGTCATTTGAAGCATATTGTTTGTTTTATACACAGCGAAAATAGCCTTTTGTCTGAAATTCCAGCAAGTTTATGGTTGTCAATGACTGGGACACTAAATAACATTTTGGCTTTAATAAGAATTTCCCAATAAATAGGCAATAATAAACCTGGTGTCCTCCAGGATTCCTGTTCTTTCCTAAAACAAAGCATTTGAATGCAACAAGCTCGCAATCACGACTTCAGAAGTGGGAAGTAGGAAATGTCCGATTTCAGCATTATCCCAGAGCTTCCCAGTGGTAAATACGCCTTGAGAAGGGCGTTCATGTCCAATTTTTAACTAGGAAACTCTGATAACTCGGCTGGCACGTGAAGGCAGCTTAATCACTCGCTGAGTTTTGTCAGACTTTTCTTTTTGTAAAAGCATCAGCATCTGTATCATCTCTCCTTGCTTTTTGTTTTCAATCATCGACGCCCGGGCCCAGCGGATCGCCTTTGAAGCTCTCCACCCACTCTGGAACAGCAGGCTCCTGTTCTCCTACTGTCTGCTTAGTTAATAAAACAATTACTCTTGACTCCACAATGTGGCTGATTTGGCATGCTGGAAGCGCACAAATTCTCAGTTCCTTTGAATTTCATCAGTAACAAAATTAATTAGAGTGGCCACGAAAATGTAATCATTGCTCCCTGGAAATTGAAATAAATTAGAGATGCATGCATTGGGACTGCTCGTTAGCAGTGACCTCGAGTAATTGCTGTATCCATTTGTGAAATTCATAATGGAGTTGAGGCAACTTTGAACTGCGCTTAAATAAAGACTAGATTGCATGGTCCCCAGGGTTTCCTATGAATGCTGAAATTGGTTATTTGATGAGGTAGATACGTGTGTGTGTGTGTGTGTGTGTGTGCGCGCTTGTGTGCATGTTTATGTGTTTTCTGATGTCATGCTCTCCATTATAATTCAAACTTTTAGTCGTTTGCAGAAGTAGTGCTGTCAGTGTTCCCCTTTTATTGATATCATATTTTAATCTTTCTGCTGGTTAACTTGATTATTTGTCGAATAATAGCACCCATTTACTGTAAAATCATCACACATGTAGGAACTAATGAAATAATCTTAAAATCGGGCCAAATATATGAAGGCTTCTCGAAATGTGCACCGGCAGTCAAAAGTTTGAGCAAATCTGTTCAAGTTTGAATTTCTTTACATTGATGTAATTATTTTATAAATATATTAAAATAAATTTAGTTCATATATTTTTAACTATATATATTTTAGTTCATATATTTATATATGAATTTATTTCAGACATTAAATATAAACCTGTACATCAAAGCATTGTGTCTCCTTTTGACTGGTAGTGTCCACGTATCCCAGTAACTCTTCCTGATCATTTCCTTACTGTACTGATGCATGACTTGTTGGTTGGTTGATTCTCTTGTAATCACATGATTTACTGTGTTCCCAACCATTCTGGGGGTCTTATATGAACTGGTCCCATTTTCAGTAAGGTAATGACATTTGACAGTCAAATTGGAAGCACTTCAATCAAGATTGGGATCATTGAAAAGCCTGTTATGTCAAATTGTTTTGTCATTCACTTAATCTCTGGGCCTAGAATTGAAGCTGGACTGTGTGTTTAGATGTTTTGTACATCATAATTTTAGGCTGATAATTACAGTTGAACAAATCACTCAAGTGTCAAGTGTTCACAATGAAAATATGTGCTACCTTTTTTTGTTTGGCGACGAGAAGCAGTAATCAGCGAGTGATACCCTCTCATCATTCAATAATGTAATGCCAGGCTGGTGGAGTGAAGTGTCCACAATATGTAGGCTGTAAGTCTGTTTGTCTCCATCAGGTTGATCTCCTTCCAGGAGTTTCTGGCGTTTGAGTCGGTGCTGTGTGCTCCGGATGCTCTCTTCATGGTCGCCTTCCAGCTCTTCGACAAAACTGGAAATGGCTTTGCCACTTTTGGTAAGTGTACAATGCTCTTTATAAAACAGAGTTGAGGCTCGATTCTGATTGGATGAGCTGCGTTTGAATGTTGATAAAAGTTCAACTGTGTCCGCGCACGTTCTGTAAAAATGGGCCTAGCTGCTGTGTTGCTAGCCTACAGTTACGAGAATTAGCTATATTACTTGGCA
This sequence comes from Scardinius erythrophthalmus, assembly GCF_964197995.2. Classification (NCBI taxonomy): domain Eukaryota; kingdom Metazoa; phylum Chordata; class Actinopteri; order Cypriniformes; family Leuciscidae; genus Scardinius; species Scardinius erythrophthalmus. The sequence goes on along the minus strand of NC_138230.1, from coordinate 41,104,956 downwards.
GAAAAGCTGTTTTATCTGTTAATTATTAATCGTATATATAAATGTTTTTTGAACATTTGTTTCATTTATTTAGGCATTCAAAAGCCTTGCGGATCAGTGAATTTACCACATTTAAAAGTTGTTAGGCACTTCACTTTCTGTAAAAACACCCGTTTTGTTTAGTTTGTTTTGCACATTTAAATGATAAAAGGGTTGCACTTTATTACAGTATGTGTACTTACATGTACAATGTTTTTTGGTTTGGTTCTGTTCTGTTCTGTTTTTTGTTTTGTTTTGTTTGCATATTTAAATGATAAAAAGGGCTGCACTTTATTTTACATGTAGGCTACTTGCATAAACTGACAGTGTACTTACCTAAGAAAATACTGGGTAATATAAGGTTAGGACTTTTCTTTACAACCTTAGGACTTTCATCAACCTTAACAGGGGTTAAGGTTAGGTTTAGGTTCATGGTTAGTACCTAGTTATTATCCAGTTATTGTGCATAGTACATGGGGTACAGGACTGTGAAATAAAGTGCCACCATAAAAAGTGTGTGATGTTTAGGGCTGCACGATATTGAAGAAAAACGCGATACGATAATGCTTAAAGTGTGTAAAATAAACTTAAATCATCTTTAAAATATATTTAAAAGGATATAACCAACATTATAGGTTTTTCTTTATATACTGTAGATATATTTATATCCTCTTTTTTTGACAAGAAAACATCCCTTCAACTTCTGAAAGTGAACATCAGTGTTTTACTGTGGCATAAGAAGTGTTATTTTAACATCAGTGTAAACCACGGGGTTTAGAGTTTCAGGTTATCCTACATTAGGTTTATTTAACAACAGAAACTGAATAATCAAATGTAAAAATAAACACTGCTTAGTTTTCACTGTATGAATTAAATATATCCTGATTCTTATTAAAGCTACAAAAGTTATTCAGCCAATAGCAATGAGTGATTCTCTCTTTGTCTTTTGTTCATGACCCCAGTTATTGCAAGCCGTTGCGATATGCATATCGCGATATATACATTTGCAATATTTCGATTAAATTCTTGTACAGTCCTATGTTTTTAGTTTAAGGTTTTAGGTACTTCACTTTCCGTATAAGAACACTCTTTTTGTTTTGTTTTGCACATTTAAATGATAAAAAGTGTGTGATGTTTTAGTATATTTTAGTTTAAGATTGTAGTTTCGCCACAGGAATTTCAATTCATTTGAATTTCCTTCACATGAATTTCCATATTTTGGCCTAATAATCACTAATTGTATCAGCTGAATGCCTAAATCAATTAGGTTATCAAGTTTAACTCCAAAGCACCTTATGTCCAGTCGCCGGCCTCAAAACAAAGGCCTAATGTGAAGTAGTCTAATCTGAATTCCTGCTTGGACGGACAGATTCCTGTCACTTAGAATCAGTGAAAACTCTTAATCCGGTTTATTCAGCCACTTTAAAATGCAGATTGATTTCAAACACAATACGATCAGTATAATCTTCTGCTGTACATTAAGAACAAAGGATTTTAATGCACCGATAGTATGAGATGCTGCATTTACAGTTACATTCATGTTGCAAACGAACTTGGCACAAGAAAAATGCATGTGTGTGTCTCATGCGTTAAATTTCCCTAATTGACTTAAATAGTCTAATTTGCCTTTTGTAGGCGAGACCTGTCAGATCATCTCATTTCCAATGCACTACCCAAAGTGCCTAGGCGGAGAGAAAGAGACTTTCATCAACCTGTTTTAGTCAATAGGGAATAAGATCAGATAATGCATGCACATATGCGTATTTCATATACATATGACACGGTTATTTAGATTTGCTGTTCAGTGGTTTCTTGTTGCTCATGTCGTCAGGTTGAGCTGTAATGAGAATGTAGTATTTGTCTCATACACCTGTTTTTCAACTGCTGCAGTCACCTCAACATAAATAGCAAATAACTTCTGACTAAGATTCTGGTCATGTCAAAATCACTTTATTGTGATGCACTACAGAGGTTAGGAAAATGAAATGCCGCTCTGTGTAAAAGCGAACAGGAGCCTCCCGTTTATAACCCTCTTAATGTCATTAAAAGCATTAAAGGTCTCTTGCTGTTACATTAAACAGTCTTTTTTTCACCATTTAATAAACCCTGTCATTGCAAGTCATATTATGAAGTTTTTTTTTTTTAAGGGTTTGGAAAATTTAAGTTTTAATTAATGAATGACTAGCATTTTTTCACCCCCCCCCTCCCCTTCAACTTCAATTAGGTGAATTAGAGGTAATAAAACTTGCAGGCTGCCATGCAACTCCAAAGCGATATAACTAAAGAAGGACTGAGAAGTGTTGACAGGTTCATAAACACTGATAAAATAAAGGTCTGGAGTAGCTCCACAGTGGAACTCTGTTGTAATACTATAAAAAGCATCTGCTGTATGACTGCTTACTGTATATCATTTGCCATGAATTGGAAAAAAACTGGTTGTTGCGCTTCATGAGGAATGCTTCTCGGCAAAATGTTCAACCCCATTTTTCTTAGCTTTTATTGTCATGGTCTTCAGTTCAGTGATGCATTTTGCCAATTCTGTTTTTATTTTTTTTCTAGTTTATTACTAGTACTGTCAAATTGATTAATCGCATCTAACATAAATGTTTGTGTGTTTATATGTATATATATGTGACCCTGGATCACAAAACCAGTCTTATGTTGCATGGGTATATTTGTGGCAATAGCCAACAAAACATTCTATGGGTCAAAATTATAGATTTTTCTTTTATGCCAAAAATCATTAGGATATTAAGTAAAGATCATGTTCCATGAAGATATTTTGTAAATTTCCCACCTTAAATATAAAACATTTATTTTTGTGAATGGATGCAGCACTATCGCCAATAGAAATGGACAACTTTAAAGGCGATTTTCTCAATATTTCGATTTTTCTGTACCCTCAGATTCCAGATTTTCAATAGTTGTATCTCGGCCAAATATTGCCATATCCTAACAAACCATACATCAATGGAAAGATTATGTATTCAGCTTTCAGATGATGTATAAATCTCAATTAAAAAAAAAATTACCCATAAGACTGGTTTTGTGGTCCAGGGTCACATATGTGTGTGAGAGAGAGAGAGAGAGAGAGAGAGTGTGTGTGTGTGTATATATATATATATATATAGTTTGTTAAGGTGTTAACATATATATTATGTATTTCCAAACTTTGTTCGATTCAATTAATCGCGATTAACCGATTTGACAGCACCATTTCTAATTATATCATCAGCATGAGTGAACAGTTGAATTGAGAAATGAACATGAATATCACAATGTCTTAGTGTTTTTCTTATTATTTTTGATTTAATGAACGCCACAACCTGATGATCATATTTTTAGGCATGATCTGAAATGATTCAAAGAGCAAGAACATCTGACTTTCTGTACAGTGTCACGTATTTACTTCAAATAGTGCAGAATCTTAAATATTTTTTAACAACTTTTATATTATATAATACATTACATAATGTTTTTTTTTTTTAAAATGCTTTAACTATGCGTACTTCCTTGTTTTAAAAAAAAAAAGTTTGATGCCTTGTGTTCCTAAAAAAAGCTGGTACAATCTGGTATTTTTGCTGGTACAATCAGAAATCTAACAATGCATCATTTTTGTAACTCAATCCTCAACAATGACATTTCTGATGCCAGGATTATCTCTGATTTCAGAGGATGTGAAACAAGTTTTCAGTCAGACCACTATTCACCAGCACATCCCCTTTAACTGGAACTCAGAATTTGTTCAGCTTCACTTTGGCGCGGAGAGGAAGAAACACCTTAACTACGGGGAGTTCACTCAGTTTCTGCTGGTGGGTACGACTGCTGTCTAATTTCTCTTTCTTCTGCCCACCTTTCCCCCCACGCACACCCGAACGCACTCACTTTCATACTGTCCCCATCACACACTTTCCTTCACCGCCGCAGAGCTCGGATCGATGTAATGTCTTGTTTGGTGTGTTTTGTGCCTGGTCTCGCCTAGATTGACACACAGATCTGGGCACGGTTTCCCGCAGCACAACGAGGCATATTGACCTAGTTAGTCATTAATGAAACACTGGAGTTATATTCCTACGCCAGCATTTGTTTCTCATTAGCTGACGTAACCTCAGAGCAGTCTAGCGATTCCCCTAAAACAGGTAACGTTTTTCTCCTACAAGAAGAATAGCAGTATTCCTTTTGTATTTGTGGCGTGCTAGAAATGTTCCAATATAGCGTCTAGACCTGAGAGTGGGCAGAGGGGGTGTGAGGGGGTCGCTCTGCCAAGTTTGCATCTACGCTCGCTATATCTGAATGAGCTTTTTATATTAAACTTAACTTGGACCAGATGGGTTTTTGGGAAACTACGAGAAACACGCCGATATTGTGTTTGTGGCCAAGACGGGATTAATTTTGTTTTTGGAACTCGAAAATGATGAAAAAACACATTTCCCGTTTCATTTATTTCATTTTCTTTGAATTGGCAACTTTTTGATGGTCATGCGGAGTGATTTTAAAAACCGGTGTTAAATTTGATCCACTCCAGTATCGTGCAGCACTGTAAAAATGAACCAGCATCTTCACGTCTCAATGAAACCCACAAATTCTCGAAATTATGAATGGATGCTTTCCAACACTGACGTCGTGTCAATATGTCCTCCTACAAAATATATGACATGTCGGAAATCTGGCTCTTCCGTCAGAAATGGCATTACTGTGTCTTAGCCAAAGGTGTAACACCTTGCTATTTCTTTAACCTGAACAGTGATGATGAGATCTTCAAGACCGTTTCGCCGTTTTAATGCCAGCGCTTGAATTAAAATAATTGACCCAAACAGAGATGCCTCATCAAATGTTTTTATTTGAATCCAAAGACAATTAAAGGCACAGTAAATGCCATGGTGGTTTCAGTATTGGCTTTCGGAGGTTCTGTTCTTCTCCTACCTAAATAAAAACCATGCTTTTGAAACACTCACAGTTGCAGTAATTTAACGTTTTAAGAGACTAACTGTAAACTGTAAGGTTCAGAGCCACAATTATTATGCAATTCCACATGCTTGTGGCTGGAGCAGCACAATGCAAGACTGCAGCCAGATATTATTTACCTCTACCTCTGCTCTTGTTTTATTTACAGTGCTACTGGCATTTCCTCCTTGTTTAAAACATTGTTTGTGAAAGGCACAGGAGCATTTATAAGACGTATTTTTTCCTAAATAAATCGTCTTTGTTTTTCCAGCATCTGATTTGCAAATATTTAAATAAGTATTTTGATGTGAAAAATAGGTTAATAATAGAGAAATTACCAGTAACTATCTGTAACTGTGTTATTTTAGTTTTTTTCTTTTTTTTTATGAGGAGAGTGACATTTCTATAATATCAGAAATAGGTTAGCCCGGAGTCTGACATTCAAAGCTTTGACATTTTCTCTAATAGTGTTTTTTGCGCAGGCGTTCCTTCTATACGAAGACATGTCCGTATTCGCACAGCAGACCTATATTTCCAGTATTTTGGACCGGCTGCTCAATTATGCTGGGAGAGAGAAAAACAACTCTCTTTAAAAGCCTGAGATGTGTAAGAAAGTCATTCTCGTCTCTTGATGTGATACTGCAACCGTTCCAGATGAGTCGCACGATCGACATAATGAGAGTTTCCTTTCCTCTCTTGATGTCTCAAAGCAATAAAATATGTATGTTGTGGAAACATCATGAACAATAATATAAAATATATTTGTTAGCATTAATTAAAAAAATTCTAATAATTTGTTGATTCCAAAAAGCATTGTCTTTTTGTTGTGAATAAAAGAAGTAAAAATAATATTATAATTAATATATATTTATATGATATTTTAAACTAAACGTATCGATGCTTTTTGATTCAGATCAATGCACAGGATTCATTTAATCTTTATATTTATTAATTTGTATGTAACATTTTTTTTAACATCATCTGGAGCTGATTTTACCTTTTAAAGAAATGATTTGTTTGCATTTTTACTTAATAAATGCCAGCTGTACAGCATAGGCTACATCTCACTAGGTTTATGTTATAAAATCACATGCATGTAATATATCTATATCTGTTTTTTTTTTGTTTTTTTTTGCAGTACAAATTGCTCCAGTTCAGCATTCGGTAAACTAGCAGCATGCAGATACAGATTGACATTCACTGTGTTGCAGGAGATGCAGCTTGAACATGCCAGACAGGCTTTTGCGCAGAGAGACAAGGTCAGGACCGGCGCCGTCACGGCTCTGGACTTCAGGGACATCATGGTGACCATCAGACCCCACATGCTCACACCATTTGTGGAGGAATGCTTAGTTGCAGTGAGTTTAGTTTTAATTATGTATTAGCCTTTTTCAGCCAGTGGCTTTACTGCATGACAGCTTCGGGATAGACTTTTTTTTCACATAAACCACCGGGAGATATTTGTTTGTAAGGTGTATGTGTGTGTGTGAGCAGTCTGTTTTATACACACTCCATGGAGTCTGTCATTTTCTCCACGATTTGTGACTCATAAACCTTGGGATTCTGGGAGATGTTTGTAAACACACAATTTCAAGGCCATTAGAAATAAATTAAAGACAATACGCTCGTCAGACCCAGTCTATACACTCAATCCTCTAATTTAGAGGCCTTGCAAAACAAGACAGGAGGTATAAACATTTTATCACATCTACATAAAGGTTTATACTTTTTTTTGTGGCCAGGTTTATGCAGGGATTTTACTAATGACATCTTGGTTAAGGAGACTTCAGAGCAGATCTGATTTTTGTGGCTTCAGGTGGACGTCACCATTTCTGCAAAGCACACAGCGCCATCTAGTGAGAGACGATCCGCTCTTGCTTTTCTTTCAGAAACCCTCTCAGGCCTCAAGAAGACTAAACTACACTTCAGCCAGTCTCTAAAGTCATCAAATACATTTGAAAAATGTCGAATTTCAATGTTTAACGGCTTAATATTTTAGCTGGTCTGGTCACTGCCTAGTTTTCTTTTTCCTCCCTGTTTTCGTATGCCATCAGAGTGGCCGACCGAGCTTTAACACCAAGCGTTCTGTCAGATGCTATTTAAAGATTTACCTCATGTTAGTTTTCCACTTTATATGTCCCTCTTCTCATAAAACCGCTTAATTAAAAATGGCCCTCAAGCTTGAAACCCTCTGAAATTGCCAGTGTGGCTCTCTGTGAAACACATGTATTTATTTAGCGCTCTGTGGGGTGGAAGTGCTAAAGATGTCGCCGCACTGTAGCTTGATTAATGTTTGGCACTCCATAGAATTCTCGGCTATTTATCACCTCTGTCCCTCATAAAAGGATGTCTTCGTGCAAATGTCTGTGTGTGCGTCTGCCAATTTTGCAGGCAGCCGGTGGCAGTACGTCACATCAGGTCAGCTTTTCCTACTTTAATGGCTTCAACTCTCTGCTAAACAACATGGAGCTCATTAGGAAGATCTACACCACCCTGGCAGGCAACCGCAGAGATGTGGAAGTTACTAAAGGTTAGTGGGTTTTTTTTTAATCCTGTTTTGTTTTGACTTGTCCTTCTTCCCCTGATTAGACTGACTGGCGCTGCGTCCGAATATGCATACTTCCATGTATAGTATGTGACAAACTGGTTAAACTTTATTTTAAGGTGACTTAGTTACGTTGTACTTACTCAAATAAGTACTGAGTAATAATAATTAACTACATGTACTTACTATAGAGTTAGGGTTAGGGTTTGATTTAGGGCTAGTTACTTGTAATTATGCATAATTTACAGATATTACTATAGTAAGTACATGTAGTAAAGTGTAAGTACGTCACCTTAAAATAAAGTGTTACCGAAAAACTATAAATGAGCCAAGAAGTATGCCCAAATTCATAGTATTCATAAAACATAAAACAATACTTCTTCCGGTGTGATTCTGAGGTGTGCATAAGATGGACACTTTAATATCCCATGAGGCCACGGGAGAGGATTTGTGAATGGCGGTGAAGGGTCGCAACTGACGCCATAGGTCGCATGACAATGTCTATGGTGGATGTATTGCATACAAATATCATTCATACTACACACATTCATACTATATAGAACATAAGTTTCAAACCAAATACTATACAGTATGCGATTTCGGACGCAGCGTGGATGTACCACGAAAAACACAATGTTACCCACAATGCATTGCTGTAGATATCCCTGATTGCTTGTCATGTATATGTGTGTTGTTGATACACATATATATATGTGTATATATATATATATATATATATATATATATATATATATATATATATGAAGAGTTCAGATGCAAAAGCCTCTAAGTGCCATCTGAAATTTTCTTCTAGAATGATCATTTTTATAAAGTTTGTATTCACTTAATTTCACTTAAATGACAATTAATAGGTAATTTGCATTGCCATTTAAGTGAGATTATTGAACTTAAATATACGAGCTTGATAAAAATGATCATTCTAGAAGAAAATTTCAGATGGCACTTAGAGGCTTTTGCATTTGAACTCTTCATATATATTGCATCAGTTTGCTGTTGCTCTTTTTTTTAACATTTATTTATTTGTTAACAACTCATCTTTAGCTCATTAAAAGAAGAGAAATAATTTTGAAAAGCTGCCGGTTGCCCACCAAGGAGTGCATTTTTGAAACAAATCCCCCAAAACCTTAAAAAACCTTTGGTCTGTGTCTCCCTGGCCAACTGCTGACCTGTGAAACAGCCCTCATAGTCTGGCTGCAATGGAGCTCTGCGTCTTGGACACACACACTCCTGCTGAACACACCCCGGCTGCGATGCTATCAGCCCTGTGGAGACCGGGGCCAGGGGTGGGGAGGCTACACTTACCGCTGCTGTTCCCACAGAGGCTGTAGGCCGCCATCAGGCTCCGCTGGGACCTGTGCGTGCGAATTTCCATGTCTACTTCTCTTGTTGACCCTCAGCTGATTGGTTCCGTATGTTTTGAGCGGTACGCCGAAGCATAGTTTCGTCATTGCAACAGCGATTGCTCGCCACCTGGGGAAAATAGGGAACACATCACCTCGCACACAGGCCGCAGATAGAAAAAAGAGCTAGCGAATGTATAAAAACATTCAATGTGGCTCGGTTTTCTGGCCATTCTAAAGCAGAATTTCATCGCCACCGATCACGACTACGTGATTTCAGAGTTACTTTTCCACTCAGATACTTGAAAGGCCAACTTTTTTGTAGAATCAAAAATGATTTTTGGCACGTCCAATGCTCTTGGCGGCATGTTCCTCACACTTATCGGTAGCTTGTGTTTGTTTTTGGAGAGGCAGATGCCCTGCGTGATCTTTGATTGGAGCGTTCTTCACACTTCACAGCGTGTTTAAGGCCGGGGTAAGCTGAGCTGGCCTTCATTCAATAGAGCTCTGTGTTAGAACACTTGCTGCCTTTTTCAGACTAGTCACTCTATACCAGTGCAGTGGGAATCCCACTGTTAACCGGCCTGTGTTCATTCTGCTCATTACCACTCTACACTTAACCCACACAACCAACTGATATCCAATACATTCCCGGACTCAGTGTCAGTGATTTACCAAATATCTGAATGAGTTATAATCACGTAGGAATGCTTGTATGTCAAGTCAAGTCAAGTCAAGTCACCTTTATTCATACTGCGCTTTTTACAATACAGATTGTTTAAAGCAGCTTTACAGGAAAATAATGATTAATGATGCAAACAGAATTCAACAATAGTGACTATAATAGGGTTATAATTCAGCTGAAGTCAGATCAGCGTTGATTCAGTTTGATTCAAGAACTGTGTAAAGTTAACAATTATGGAATGAGTTCAATTAATCTATAGACCTTATGCACCAGAGAAACGAGGGCGCCGCCATCTTTAGAATATTGTCTTTGAACTTCCGTTTTTGCGGTCGCTCTGTATATTTCTATGGCACTGCTGTCCAGGAGTAATTAGCTTTTGAAGTGGATTTACTTAATGTAAAGTAACGAAAGTTATCATGAGGACTGTAATGTTTAAAGCAGATGACTTAACAAATGTCAGTCGACCGGTAAGATTTTTATACGAGCCGTTCGTTCATAAACACGGAAAATCGCTGTGAAAATACAGACCGGAAGACAAAAGACAACGAGCGCAGCGCTGAAAAGTGCGGGGCTACATAACGTCTATAAAGCAGTTATGTCATCGTCCAGCTCAGTTCAGTTCTCAGAGCAGTCAAATCAATATTAAGTGTCTCCAACTAAGCAAGCCAAAGGCGACAGTGGCAAGGAAGAAGGAACCCAAACTCCATCAGGTGACCATATGAAAAAAAAAAAAAACAAGCTCATTCGGGTGCCAGTTCTGAGTTCAAATATGGTGTTTGATATAACATTGATTCCAGGCTGCATCACAAGTCAGATTAATGTAAAATATATTAAAAAATAATAGTTTATTAATGGAACACTGAGTACTAAAATATATTTGGACTGCTTAAACCTTGTAAAACTCTATGAACAAAACTTTAATTCAAGTAGCTTTTATTTTAATGAAACGTACTGGAAGGCATAGGGTCGTTTTAAAAGAAAATGATCAGCTGAATCCCTCCATGAAGAGCCCTTGAACAAGAAGGGAACATGGCCACTTTCAGGAAGTAATTTACTGTTTATAATCATGTTATTCCGAGTGGCATTCATTTATTTTGAGGTAATAATAATAATAAACCCTCAATTGTGTACCTAAGTAGACCTTAGGACTGTTAGTTGAAAATATTATTAACATATTTATGTTCCAAATAGAGATGGTGCACAAATTGAACTTATATTGAATTAAAGACACAAACAGGCAATGTTTGACGTGAAAGAATACTTTTAACAGCTATAAATGAGAATTTTGCTCCTGCGTTTCCAAGGTAATGTTCTAATTGACAATAACGTGTCAGGGACGTATTGCTTGATATAGGGTGTATGTGACAGTGCCGTCCTGCACCCTTCAGAGTGTTTACTTCAAGTGCTCTGCCCTTCTGAGGGAGTAGGACACTTTCAAACATAATTCATCCACTTCATACATCCACTAAAATGACCTTGCAACCATTTGGCACAAAGAACTTGCAAAAACGACTGAGAAAAGGTTTTGCATCATCTGTTTGCAGATGCCACTTGATTTAATATTGTTATTTAATCATATATTTTATATTATATGTGGCTTAAGTGGTCAAATGCAGTACCAATCAAAAGTTTGGGGTGAAAAAGATCTTTCTCAAGAAATTATTCGGTATGGATGGATTAATTAAAGTGACAGTAAAGACTGCATTGCTACAAATCAAAAACAAACTATAAATATAATATATATATAGTTATACATATGCACATACACACACAAATTCATATATGCTGTTCTTTTGAACTTTCTGTTAATAAATCCTGGAAACAAAATGCATCACCTTTCCACACAAAATATTAAGCCTTAAATATTTTCAGCATTGATAATAATAAGAAATTCTTCGTGAGCAGCAAAGGATCATGTAACACTGAAGACTCGAGTAATGATGCTGAAAATACTGTTTATATTTTATAACATTCAAATAAAAAAGATATTTTAAATTGTAATAATATTTCACAATATTGCTGTCTTTACTGGATTTTTGATCAAATAAATGCAGCCTTGGTGAGCATTAGAGACTAAAATATTAAATCTTACATTGTACTTTTTGGAACCACTGTATATCTTTGTGACCAATATTTAATTAATTCAAATCTCACAAGAATAAAATCCCTCTCTTTCTCTGTTTTCCAGAGGAGTTCATCATCGCTGCCCAGAGGTTTGGCCAGGTGACCCCTATGGAAGTGGACATCCTTTTCCAGCTGGCCGACCTGTCTGAGCCAAGAGGGTGAGTCACCATGGCGACAGTCACCGTCTGAGAGCCTCTCCCCATCAAGAGGAGGGTTCGAGGCTCAGCCATAACACACTTCAGCTCAGCCTCTGTGCTTCAGAGCCCTCTAGCCACTCTCGCCTTCTAAAAACGGCATTGTTTGACTTCTGTAATTATATGTGAAAAGTTTTCTGGTCTCTATTCTGAGTCTTGTTCTGACAATTGCATAGACGATGATACATGACTCTTCCTATTATTGTACAGCGGGAGGTTTTGAACACAGTCCAGCTTGTTCTTGCTTTTCTGCAGCATGCAGCGAGCACACATGTTTCCACACTACTGTAACTGCTGCAACGTTCTTACCAGAACTGTAATGAGCTTGGAAGTATATTTACTAAATATCTGCTCTGAGCCGCAATCATGGTGAGCTAAACCCATCTTTTGGAAACCAAAGAATATCACATGAACATATTTGTAGAGTCAGATACCCTGACCTATGAACTGACTTATGGCTCTGCTGGGTGGGTCTTAAAATATAAAAACACAGAGTAAACGGTGATCTGGAATTGCTTTTTGGACATTATTATTTCTTTGCAATGTGATACTGTAATTGCCCAACTCTCTTAGAGTTAAGATTGTGAGGTTGTTACTTGTGAGGGCACACTATACCTACCACTCTTCCTCAAACATCTTAAAGATGTGCTCTGAAAAGTTGGAATCTGTTTAGCCGTTTTAATATGTCTGCCTGTGTTTTTGCTGTCTACAGGCGTGTTGGTTTAGTTGACATTGAGATGATTGCACCTTTGGAGGAGGGAGCTCTTCCTTACAACCTTGCTGAGATTCAAAGACAGGTAAGCTACAGAAACTGAATGTAATCTTGTCTTAAATCTTGTCTTACATGTTCAACTTCATTAGTGTGTAATATTGCTGTTTGTGCATGAAAAATATCTGCAAAGTCACTCAAAAACATTTATTCTCTATATCAGTGTCACTGTTTCTGAACTCCCTGAAACGCCTCCATTGTAGTCTTGAGTTTTCTTCCGGGAACGAACACAATATTCCTCATTTAAATAATTCCTGCCCAAGGCATACGCAGAATAAAGGGGCAGGTCCTGGTTGAGTTAGTTAGTAGTGTGTTGAAACTCGTGTTATAGTAAGGAGCGAGACATTTTCCAAGCATGCTCGGTTGACCAATCACAACAGTTGACCAATCAGTTGACAACATGTCCAATTGACCAATCAGAGCACATTGTGCTTTTCAGAAGGAGGGGCTTCATGGAGTCAGGAACTAAACAGAGCGTTACTGACAGACTGGGAAGAGAGGAGCTGCAACAATGGAGAATATGTGAAAAATAATGTGTTTTTTGAACATTCGAACATGAACACCTATTCTAGTGAATGTCTTTGTCACTTTAATTGGTCCTTGCGAAATTTTTCTTTTAAACAAATTTGGTAACATTTTAAAATAAGGTTTCATTTGTTAACGTTAGTTAATATATTAACTAACATGAACTAACTGATACTTTGTTAGCATTAGTTAATAAAAATAAATTTGTTCATTGTTTGTTCATGTTAGTTCACAGTGCATTAACTAATGTTAACAAATACAACTTTTGATTTTAATAATGTATTAGTAAATGTTGAAATTTATTAACAAAGATTAATAAATGCTGTAGACGTGCAGTTCATTATTAGTTCATGTAAACTAATGCAGTTAACTAAAGAATCTTTATTGTAAAGTGTTACCAAAAATGTTACCGATCACTTTAAGCAGTTGTGTATAAATGAATGAATAAATAAAATAATAACAAAAATAGATAATTACAAACAAAATAAGGCATATTCCTCATGCATTTACTCTTGCACTCATTGCAATCTCAAATTCTCAAAGAGACGTGACAGCATAAGTAAATGTAGTGGCGTTTACGGTGCATTCTTGAAATGCTTGTGCACTTGAGCGATTTTGACTCTTGGTTAGCAGACTTACAACAGAAATAGGGAGCGGATTGTTCAATTTTATTTTTAATGTCTTGGTTGCTTTCACGGTAGATAAAGATATATTTTGAGAACTTCGTGCTTCTGATCAACGCATCATTTCCAGCCCGTCTGGAATTTTTCATCCGCTACTGCTGAGCTCGAGCCTTCGCTTCGACCAGAGCAGTGAAAGAAGAGAACATCTGAATCTGTCATCGGCACACAGATCACTCATATAAAAAGCTGTAAATGAAACGCAAGCCCAGCAGTCGAGGAAACTTATCAACGTCTGATGGCGAGATGAGGGGAAATGAAAACAGACAGAAAGGCTTGACTACTCTGCAGGAAAAAGAAAGAGAGTGTGTCTCTGCCTAGATATTCCCTCTTTATTTTATCAGAAGTTCTGCCTCCAAACACATTGAGGGCTGAGTTATTCCTTCGCGCAGGGCCGTTCGAAGCGGGGGCCCGGGACAGAGACGCCAGTCCCACCACAATGAGCCGCTTTGGGCTGTGGTCTGGCCTTATGGGCTGCTGGCCAGCTCTCCCTCACCACCTCCCCCCCAAACACAGTTTATCCCACACCCTTAACCCCTCAGTGAGCCTGAGAGAGGGGCGGTCCGGGCAGTTACCTTGAGGTTCCTGACAGGTGGTCCCGGGTAGGCCGGGCGACTGTATCTCCGGCGGGGAATGTAGCATGGGACGCTTGGATGGTTCTGGCTGGCCTTATTTCTTGTGCTCGCTCTAAATGTGGGGCTACGACCGTGGCTGGACCCGCTCGACTGTGGTTTCTGCTCGTCTCAACTAACACTATGCAAAAAAATTGCATTTCTCGTTACATGGGAGGTTGGATCAAACTAAATGAATAAATAAAAGTATTTTTAGTAACAGTTATTAATTTAGTTTCAGCATATCTACTCGTTTGATCTTCTATTTTCTTCGTTCATTTTAGAATATGTGACCCTGGATCACAAAACCAGTCATAAGTTGCACGGGTATATTTGTGGTAGTAGCCAACAATACATTGCATGGGTCAAAATTATCGATTTTTCTTTTATGCCAAAAATCATTAGGATATTAAGTAAAGATCATGTTCCATGAAGATATTTTGTAAATTTCCTACCGTACATATATAAAACATTTCTTTTTGTGAGTGAATGCAGCACAATTGCAAACATAAATGGACAAATTTAAAAGCGATTTTCTTAATGTTTTAATTTTTTTGCACCCTCAGATTTCAAATATTCAAATAGTCGTATCTCGACCAAATATTGTCCTATCCTAACAAACCCTACGTCCATGGAAAGCTTGTTTATTCAGCTTTCAGATTATGTATAAATCTCAATTTAAAAAAATTGACCCATGTGACTGGTTTTGTGGTCTAGGGTCACATATTAGTAATTTCATCAAAACTATGAAATAACACAAATGAAAGGGGACATTTTAAATTCAAACTTCAAATTTCTTCAAAACACCAGATTTGAGTTATATAAGCAAAAAAACAATTATCTGTAAAATGATATAAAAATGGTAATATTGTGAAATATTTTTACAATTTAAAATAACTATTTCCATTTTAATATATTTTAAAATGTAATTTAATTTTCAGCAGCCATTAATCCATTTTTTTCAGTATTACATGATACATTCTAATTATTGTATGCTGATTTGGTGCTCAAGAAACTTTTCTTTTTATTATCAATGTTGAAAACGTATTATATTTTATACGTAACATTATATTATATTATATATTATATTATATAAAAAAATTCTGTAAAAAGCCACTCTTTGCTTTGGTAACAGCTTTGCAACTTTTTGTTTATAAGCGATATTCTATTCTATTCTATTCTATTCTATTCTATTCTATTCTATTCTATTCTATTCTATATTAAAATTGGCTGGAAAAGCCACTATTATATTATATTATATTATATTATATTATATTATATTATATTATATTATATTATATTATATTATATTATATTATATTATATTATATTATATTATATTATGATAGGATTTCTGATTCTCTTTTTTTTTTTTTTGCTGTCCGCAGCAGTCTGGTGGGGACGTGTCTCGCTCGGTTCTGATTCAGGTTTCTGAGTCGGCGTACAGGTTCACCCTGGGCTCTGTGGCTGGAGGTGAGTCAGTCACGGATCATTGTGCACCACCCCTTTACCTGCCCCTCCTCCACACGAGAAATAGCTGCACTGGACAAAAAGAAAAACAAAGCCTGCCCTATTGCCTTCTTAGGAAGCTATTTCTCCCGTTTAATGAGGTTGTGCACCATGGGAACCTCCTGGGTGGATTCTTTTGTACCTGTGAGTGATCAGAGGTGTGTGTGTGTGTGTGTGTTGGTCTGTGTGTACGTAAGGAGGTGGTGCTTGGGCCTGTGTTTGGCTCCAGACTGGCTCTCTCGGAGGAGACAAGGTAATAAGGAGGTAGTGCAGGGCGACTCACTCTTTAATTAAGCCTGTCGGTGCTGTATTCCCTTTGTGTCCACCCCAAAGTTGGCAGATAAGAATTGACTGATGTGCTCTGCAAATATATCCTGACTTTCTTCCCATCCGGTCTTTTCAATTGTTGTTTGATGTGTCCTTCATCAGCCCCCTTGGGTGCGCATCTCTTTTAACAGTCTCGCTTTTACATATCGTTTGTAGTTTTAAACAAATTTTCTCTCACGACAGCCGTGGGTGCCACTGCCGTGTACCCCATCGACCTGGTGAAGACCCGCATGCAGAACCAGCGTTCTTCAGGATCCTTCGTGGATGAGCTGATGTATAAGAACAGCATTGATTGCTTCAAGAAGGTTGTGCGCTACGAGGGCTTCTTCGGTCTCTACAGAGGTCAGTGGCTCCGCACGGCCAGGCCGTCAGGGACGCACCAACAAAAAGCGTTTTCATGAAAGCCAGGGTCAGGTCATCTTCCCTCTGACCTTACCTGCTTTGAAGAGATTAAGTCTACCTTTGCTGCTCGAGGGGACATTGTGCTGAGCATGAAAGGGCACATACCAGCACAGGAACTTAACAATGAAGAACATGAATGCTCTATGCAGTCAATGGCGCTCAGATAATAAGGATCTGCTCTGCTTTTAGAGCTGGAACATGAGTTTTAAAGCATTCTGTGAGGTCACAGATTTAAATTGTGATTGCAAGGTGCAATTGCCATGTGACCTCCATTGAGAACACTAACTACTGGTATTTGTCAATCATAAAGCTGACAAAAGAGAGGTTGAGATCTTCATCACCCGTGCAGAATTATTTCGGGATGATACGAACATTCAGTGCTCGTTTTAGCAGAGCATATCAGTGCTTTATGACATAGAGCACTACATTTGAAGTGAGCACAAAGTGCTTTTGTTTTGCATATAAATACAGTAGTTTAGTTTTTAACAAGGAAGTGGGCAGACCAGGCTTTTAGCAAATGCAACAAAAAAAAAAACCTTAAAGTTTAGTGTACATTTAGTACACAAGCGTCTTTCCCATTGTAACTTGATGTGAAATTTTGAGTAACTTAAAAAATAAAAGTTTGATGATTAAGATGAACAATTATTGTAAGTAAAAAGATATGTATTTTATTTCTTATAGATTCATTCTGTTTTCTTCTTTAGCATGTCTGCTTTCAGATTCCGTAATGCAGGGCAGTAATAAACACATTTACTAATACATTTCATCACATAATAAAAGTCACACTGATTGCTTACTAACAACGTAGAAACACAGAAATTGGTAAAGTCAACAGCCAATGATCCTGGCAAACACGAAGAAATGAGCAGCATGCGAGAACAATAACTGTTTACGGGATATTCGATGGATGATAAAGTTTGAAAAAAATATATTTTTTCTAATTCTCTGCTTGTATATAAACACAAATGCGCTCCGTAGGCCGTGCACGCGGGAAATGTTTGTATTCATCTAGCTGTGTGGCCTATTTGGACTCGTACAGTATGCCCACATTACTGAGTTTGTTTGTTACTGCCGGGGGTGGGTCATCACTTTTAAATCAGATTATTTAGTTTATTTTTGTCTAAGCCAGAAATCTGTGTTGTAATTGAGGGCTGTGTAAACTTTGGTTAAGGCTGTTTTTAAAGGGAAATAGAGTTTGTAGCACTGTTAAGTTTCCAATATTTAAGCACTCCACATCAATAGTGTTCATTAGTGCGTGGATGATAGGGAATTGGAGGCAGCGCTGCAGCTTTTATATTGAGGAAAGTCGTGCTTCCCTCACCCCTGTCTTTTTTAATCAACTTGTTTTCTAATTATAGGCCTCGTACCGCAGCTTCTGGGCGTGGCTCCCGAGAAAGCCATAAAGCTTACAGTAAGTGCTCTGCCTTCACCACATCAGCGTGGCCTCTGAAAACCAAAGCCCTTAACTCCTCAGAAATACACCCCTCTTCTTTTCTCGCCCGCCCGCCTGCTGCCTGACTTCAGTGCCTCGCCTTAGCCCCTTGAAAAAGAAGTGAATCCGTTTACTGTTTGATCCTCTGTCAAAGTAAGGGATCATAGACATTCTTGAGTTGGGCAACAGCAGGCTCACTTATACTTTATTTATCATAATTGTGACTTTTTATCTCACCATTGTGAATTTGCACCTCACAGTGCGATTATGTATTTTATACTTATGACATTAGCCGCGTTTCCATCACCCTTCAAATTGCGCAAATTGAAATTGTAAATTGAAAATACGCCCAATGGAAACAAGTCAATTTTGCAAAAACTCCCATTTATTGAAAAAAAGTTTTTATGCTCGCATGAGGTGGTTTTTCAGGCAATTCAAAAAGGAATATTTCGCAAAACTGCAATGGAAACAGTTTTTGCGCATTTACAGTCACCTGACTTAGGAGCGGTGTGTTTGGACAGAATATGAGACAGAGTTCTTTATTAAATTCATAAAAGACAAAAGAATGACAGAAATACTGGATTCTAAACCTCAAAGAAATGCCACAATCAAGACCTCAGAGCAGAAATGAGGGAGAAACACCCAGAAACTCCTCATATGTGCCGCTCACAGTATAAGGGTCTTTCCTTGCCATTAATGCTTGGATAACACGCCTACGTTTCCTTCCATTAATAATAATAATAATGTATAATGCGGTATGTGGCTGTGATATATATATATATAAACTTACCAACGTCCGTTGCCATGATTTTTGGAATGACTTACCGCGAGAGGAAAAAATGACGTTTTAGTTGCATTACATCGGTTAATGGAAACGCCATCATTTCGCAATAGTTTTTGTCGATATTTAGAAAAAATCACAAAAGTTTTGCGCAAATCTTTAATGGAAGCGCTCTTATTGTAACAATTGCAACTTAACATCTCAGTTGCAAGTTTATTTCTCGAAATTGCAACTTTATTTAAAAATGTTTACTGGATACCTCAAAAAATTGCAATTTTTAATCTCACATTTGACTTTATATCTCAGAATTGTGACTATGTCTCAAAATTTTTTATCTCAGCTGTCAACTGCTATTTTTTTTATATCTGAATTGTGACTTTATATATCACAATTTTGACTATATCAACATTTTAACTGGAAATCTCAAAATTATTATTTTTTTATCTCACATTTGACTATGTCTCAGCTGTGAGCTGCCACTTTATATCTCAGAATTGTGACTATCAACATTTTAACTGGATTTCTCAAAATTATTTTTTTTTATCTCACATTTGACTTTATTTCTCAGCTATCAGCTGCCACTTTATATCTCAGAATTCAGACTTTATATCTCAAAATTGCAACTTTATCCCACAGTTTTGACCAAATTTCAGTTGTGACTTTACATCTCACAGCTGTCAGCTGCCACTTTAAATTCCACATTGATATCTCAAAGTTTTGTCTTTATCTCAGAGTTCTGACTTTATAACTCATAATTGCCACTTTGTTGTAATTGTGACTTTTTATCTCAAAATTGCAAATTTTATATCTCAGTTGCGACTTTATACATTACAATTGTTATAATTGTGACTAGCTCTTAATTGGTATTTTTTATTCTGAGGCACAAAAAAGGCTTTAATACGAAAATCTTGAGAATGCGCAAAAAGCACATCGCCTTCACTGACCACCTGCAATCCAGTTTAACCAGACACTAAAGTGTAGACTGCTATAGTCGTGCCCATTTAAATTGAGTCACTTTTTGTGTAATTCCTTGAATTGAGTGCAAAAACAACCCCCTAACAACTTGCAAGTAGCGTTCGAATTCTGATAAAATTTGCAAAACCTTTAATGCAGATTTCTGTGAGAGTTTCTGCTTTAATTCAGAGTCTGTGCAGGTGTAGAAGTCTGCAATGTAGATCTTTCCCTTGAAGAACATATAGCTGATGCTACATTGTGTTTTTTTCCCCACAGGTGAACGACTTTGTGAGAGGAAAGACTATGCAAAAAGACGGCAGCATTCCTCTACCTTCTGAAATCTTGGCTGGCGGATGTGTGAGTTGCTCTTTGCTTTGACACGCCAACATATAATCCATACATCACGCAGTAACAGTACACTGACAAAAAGGAGTTTAGTTTTGAATGTCAGTGGACTTTGAGGTCTAAGCCTTGGCCTGAGGGAACACTTCTCTCCTTTTGTGAGGTGATTGAAAAGACACTTCAGCCCCATCAGTGTTTAAAAACATGTATAAAACACTTCTCTGTCATCTCACCTCTAAATCACAGTCTGCCGCCCCACGGCTGCCGGTTGTTCTCAACCTGCCCCTCACCAGCATGAAGGGGGGTCACTTACCCTTTTCATTAAAGCGACTGACGTTATTAATACATCGTTTCCATGTCGTTTGTGTCAGTTCAGGTTTCAGAGAGTAGTAGCCTTCCTGTTCATGTCATACTTGAGACCTGTCAAAACCAGACGCTGCTTCTTCATGTCTCCCGTGACCCAGGACACTGAAAGAGCCTCTTTCACATGACAGTGATCGCTAAAACATTTCTACACGCGTGGGTTTCCTTTTAAAAAAACGACTCTTAGATGATTGCGAGTTTCGATTATACCGACATGAGTGCATTTAGCCCACACGATCTCTGCTCTGAGATTTGAAAAGAGACGGGCACGGAAACATCGGGTTGGTTGCAGTTGAAGTCAGCTCAGAAAGACGGCTTGTGCCACGGAGATGTGTTTTTCCTCCTCTGATTTCTCTGACAGCTCCTTTCATCCCCAGACCGAATCCCCAGTGTTTGGCCTGGCAGGATCCGCTCCCGTTCTCACGCCTGTACACGCGCCACTCGCTCAAAGCCGTGTTTATTGACACTGCAGCCACGACAAATCAAATCTATATATTTGGTTTGAGAGGGAAAATACTGGACTGCTGATTTGTGCACCATGAATGTTCCTATCTGAAGGAAGAGAGTAAAAATCACAGAAAGCGAAAGAGATGGTGAGGGTTACGGAACTGCTTTTTTTTACTTTTTAAGCTCCTCTCCTCACCTTGCGTCCTCTGAATTAGGCCCTTGACAGTTGCCAAGAGTTGGTCATTTGGTAAGAACAGCATGCTTCGCTGACCGAGCAGTTGGCTTGATTCTTATCTGGTTGTTGCTGGCCTTCATTTGAGGGCTGGGTTTCTCAAAATACTCACTTAGCCAACGTAAAGTGCCGTAGAGAGCGGGGAAAAACCGTGGCGCGCACACAGTGACGCTTTGTTCATTTGCAGTATGAGCTGTGTAATTTAGCTTGTCCTGTATTTCTCAGCATTTGTAACGGTTTGTTAGTCAGTTGCGAAACCATTTTTTTATCGCAATGCTTTCATTTCTACGCAAAAATGCTTGTGTAATCCGTTTAAGTGCGAGGAATGTGAGGGAGCATTAATGAAGGGAGGCTAATGTTTGTGTCTGGCGCTGAGCTATTGTTTTTAGAAGACTGAAGTGTTTTGTGTGTGTGTGGTGCTGACGCGCTTGGTGTGCGTAAGTATTTGTCTTCAGCTGCGATCTTCTCGCCAGTAGAGCGTGTATTCGGTACACACACACACACACGCGCGCTCTCAGTGCCTCTGGGGATTACCTTGCCTTGTAATTACCACCGAATTATCGAGCCGACGCTGCCTCACTCTGCACTCACATCGCATTTCTTGCAGTCACGTTGCAGCACGTGCTTCCCGCTCTTTAAACTGCCTCTCCTCCAGAGGTGATTGATCTTTTGTCTCTCTCTAACCGATGTTCTTGTTTGCTTGTTGCTTGTTCTCTTTGTGTAACTTTTTAAATGTCCAATTAGTACCCAATTAATGCGGCTAATAACCTGGCCCTCTCCTTAGTGCATTATTCCTTTCCAAAACAAGTTTGAAAAAGGATTGCTCTCAGCCCTGATGCCGTAATTAACCATAAAACATTACTTTCCACATAAATAAGTGGCATTTTCCATGAATAGGGTACAAGATAGGATATGAAACTCTTTTTTTCCCCTCAGTGATAGGAAGTGCTTAACCTTCAGAAAATTTGGATTGTGACTGTGTAATTAAGCAATAAACACAATAAAAAAATGAACAGGGTTGCAACTTGCAACTTTTGCTTTTGAGAGATTTTATATTTCCCAAAATTAAACAAAAAAAGTTATATGCATAGTTTGGGTAACAGGGTTTATAAGTGAGTATAATTTATAAGTATCATTTTATATATATATATATATATATATATATATATATATATATATACAGCTTTATTATTTTTCTTGATTTTTTATTATTTTATTATTTTCTTCTATGTAAAGCACTTTGAATTGCCATTGTGTATGAAATGTGCTATATAAATAAACTTGCCTTGCCTTGCCCATGTATGTATGTATGTATGTGTGTATGTGTGTATGTGTGTATGTATGTATGTATATATGCGTTGTGTGTATATGAATGTGTGTGTGTGTGTATATATATATATATATATATATATATATATATATATATATATATAGTATAGTGCCCCCTAATTTAATAACAAATGATTGTTGCGATGGAAGCGAATCAATCATAACTAACCGTAGCTGGAAAATAACTTTACTAAAGAACCGCTATAAAGCCAAAACAATCTCTGTTACCATAAATTATACGTTTATCTCTGTAAAGCTGCTTTGAAACAATCTACATTGTTAAAAGCGCTATATAAATGAAGATGACTTGACTTGACTATATACATATATATACATATATTATATATATAATTTATGTATAAAAAATGTTTTTAGTATATAAAATTAAAAAGTTTTTTTTTTTTAATGACCATGATTTTAATATCTTTTCAGTCATTTGAGAAAATGTATTTGATTTAAACGATTTTAATTGTTAGATACAATAGAGAAGGTCAAGGCCCGAGGTAGGACAAGACAGAGCAAGTCCCTATTTTAGTCTTCATGCTAGATTAATTTTGTTCGATAATAGTTTATCTAATATTTCTGATTGTTAAAAAAAAAAAAGGGATTTGTCTCTCTAATACTTTAAAAAAAGATAATTGGAGACCAAAATAAACTATTCACGAAATGTGCCAACTATTAAGTGGTAGCTGTGAGTTGTGAAAGGTGGGCAGCCCTCTCTGTATGTCGAGCTGTAATTTCCTCTGGAAGGGAAGTGTGGGTCAATCTGCTCCGTCCTATTTAAAGAGCACCTTCAATGAGATGATAATGATCTTTATTTTTAAATATGCTGCCTCGTACTCAGTGGGATTTTTAAATGCGCACACTTGTGAGATTCGAGACTCATTTACCAGATTCCCGTAAGACGGCCCCGTACGCTAATATCTCTGAAAGAATGGAGGAATAAAATCAACAACAAACAAACAGTAAGGCCCTTATGTTTTCAAAAGGAGGGCTGAGGGAAGGAGAAGAAATCCATGGAAACTGATTTCCATCTAATTACACTGCTCTGTTTTTCTGTGTGCAGCCTCAGTAACTATGAGCAACAGGAAAGATAGGGCACGGAGGCGGCAAGCGGACAGCCTCTTTGGCGAGACACGTTTAAATGCTTCTGTTGCAGCTTCAGATGCTGTCATGTCAAACTCGAACCATTTCAAAGGAACCTGTTCCAACCTGCTTTGGCTTTTTATCTGCCTCGCAAGTACAAGGTTGGAGACATGAGGTTGTTTTTTGAGAGGCCCCCAGGGGCCTGCGTCCTGTGTGATGTTTCAAGCACCGTCTGTCTTTGGCAGGTTCAACCACCTCCTCCTACGAAGAGTGACAATAGCACAATCATTCTCAGGGCCCAGCTTGAAGCATTGTCCTCTTACAATGAGAATATCACATTACTTCCCTCTTGTCATTTTTGTTTTTCCACTTTGAGTTTATCAGAACGTATTTACAATAGTAACAGACTTGCCTCAGATGATCTGTACATACATGTTTTCCTCCATTATTTGCACTTCTCACATTTAAAAACATGATTGTCGGTGAAGCTCTGTGAAAAGCTGTATGCTTGTGTTGTTGATCGTCAGGCTGGGGGATCTCAGGTGATCTTCACAAACCCTCTGGAGATCGTGAAGATCCGACTGCAGGTGGCTGGAGAAATCACCACCGGGCCACGCGTCAGTGCTCTCTCCGTCATCCGTGACCTGGGGTTCTTCGGCCTGTACAAGGTATGTCTCACTCACACAAAACAGCCTGAAACCTAATTCTCATACGTAACGGCAGACACATCTACTCTGCGCTTGAGGTATGTGCTTCACTTGTACATGCTTTTGCTTATTTAGTAAAATATATAAATGAGTGGGAAATATGTCGCAGAAGTGTTTCATGTAAAATGTCAGCATTTGGTTGAATTCGGTATGCTCATTACATTAATTAGTTATTATTTATATTTATAAAAAGTGACAGTTTATAATGACATTTGTTACAAAAGATATAAATAAATGCCTAAACTTCCTATTCGTCGAAAAATCCTGAAAAAAATGTATCATGGTTTTGACAATAAGATGAAATGTTTTTGAGCATCAAGTCAGAATATTAGAATGATGTCTGAAGGATCATGTGACACTGAAGACTGGAGTAATGATGCTGAATTGAAATTACAGGCAACAATATATTTGAATTTAAAACAGTTATTTTAAATTGTAATTATATTTTACAAAATTACTGTTTTTACTGTTTTTGATCAAATAAATGCAGCCTTGATGAGCATTAGAGACTTCTTTTTCAAAAACATTGACAATCTTTTTAACCCCAAACTTTTCAATATTTATAATGTTCTAAAAAAACATTTAGTATCTAGTTTTGTTGTTTTGAAATGTAAAAGTTTGTATATTTAATGTCTCCTCAAATATCTCTCGAAGATATAGTCTGACCCACTTCGTACCACACTAAAGACCCAGTGGAGCATCCTCAGCTCTCTAGCGCCTCCCACCTGTGGATTCACTCCCTGCACTCCCTCTTATATCCCAGAGTGCCTCAGTCATGATCCACGTTCTCCAGCAAGTCCTCCACACCCACACACACCATCATGGCTCAATCCACCCCCTGCGGGCTGCTGTAGCCGTGGGGCCAGGTAGCACCAGCCTCTCAGATCAGTTCCCTGAGTGCTGCTTTTGTGTCCTGTTTTCCCATGAGGCTCAGCAGCACTGCAGGAGAACATCTCCAGTGCATCTGAGGAGGGATGCAGGGCTGCATTCCTGAGGCTTGGAGCGCAGGAGGTTGCGGAGAGCGAGTGTTTTGGTGTAAACAGCGTTGTGGGGATTGCCATGATGGCGTTGGGTCATATCTCATCCAGTGGCTGCGTTCTCTGACATTAATGGACAGCTGGAGAGAGATTAATGAGGCGCGTTCACCTCTGCGTAGGTGTTATGTGTGGTGCTAATTATATGTAGATGCTTGATGTTGTTTTATGCTGTAATAATAACTGATGTTCACTTTTTAAAAATTATTAAAGAGCCAGTAGAGAGGACAGTACCGGTAAATAATGAGGAGAAGAGGAAAACTTAAATAAATTTTTACTGCTAGGCCGCAGCTATATATATATGCATAATGTTAAAAATTTTGGGGTCAGTTACATTTGTTTTTGTTTTTGAAAGAAGTTTCTTATACTGACCAAAGCTGCTTTCATTTGATAAAAATATAAACAAATATAATAGAATAATTTTCAGCATCATTACTCCAGTCTTCAGTGTCACATGATCCTTCAGAAATCATTCTAATATGATTTGCTGCTCAAGAAAATGTCTTCTTATTAATAATGTTAAAAACTGTTGTTTCATAATTATGTATATATATATATATATATATTATATATATATATATATATTTATATATATATATATATATATTATATGTATTGTGTATGTGTGTGTGTGTATATATATATATATATATATAATACTGTATATATATATTGTATATATACTGTATATATTTATGTATATGTATGTATATAAGTCAGACTCAAACCCACTTTGCCCACACGGCTCATTTACATTGACTTTCTCAGGTTGTCTCTTAAAGGGATAGTTCACCCAAAAATGAAAATTAGCCCATGATTTACTCACCCTCAAGTCATCTTAGGTGTATATGACATTCTTCTTTAGGATGAATACAATCAGAGTTATATTAAAAAATGCCCTGGCTCTTCCAAGCTGTATAATGGCAGTAAATGGCCGTTTCTGTTTTAAAGTCTATAAAAGTGCATCTATCCATGATAAAAGTGCTCCACACAGCTCTGGGGGGTTAATAAAGGCCTTCTGAAGCGAAGCGATGCATTTGTGTAAGAAAAATATACACTAGATGTCGCCTTAAAGACATTCGTTCCAATGAACTGCCATAGCCAAGGCGACATCTAGTGTATATATATCTATGCACCAGTCTGCGCCCTCAGATAACTTGGACCTGGCTGTGTTACAAGAGGTATAAACGATATAAATACTGTTCGTTTTCTCACACAAACCGCTCGTTTTGTGTCTTAGGCCATCAATGTGTACTTACGATGGGGAATTGTTTAATTTGGACGATGGGGAATTGTTTTAATTTGGACTTCTCTGTGCATGCTCTTTGAGACAGTGACCATAAACCTGCATCAAATGACTGACAGACAAGAACGGTTTGACCTAAAAATATTCAAAATTGAAACTACTGCGGAAAAAAAGACACCTACATCTTGGATGCCCTTGAGGTAAGCTAAAACATACCAAAATTTAATTTCAAAGTGAACTATCCCTTTAACACGTTGCAAAGTAAAATTCTAGCTTCAGGCCAAACGAACATACGCCTTCTACTTGCGCTTAAAGCGCAACTTACGCAACTTGTGACGTCGGAAGTAGCGTATTGAGTCATGATGTAGCGTAAATATCAGCAGTACGTCGCATTACTCGTGTAAGTTGCGCTTTATAGTTAAGTGGAATCCGTATGTTCGTAAAGTAATAAATATGGATATTTTTCTTACACAGACACATCACTTCGCTTCAGAAGGCCTTTATTAACCCCCCAGAGCCGTGTGGAGCACTTTTATTATGGATAGATGCGCTTTTATGGACTTCAAAACAGAAACGGCCATTCACTGCCATTATAAAGCTTGGAAGATATATTTATATTTTTAATATGACTCTGATTGTATTCGTCTGAAAGAAGAATGTCATATACACCTAGGATGACTTGAGGGTGAGTAAATCATGGGCTAATTTTCATTTTTGGGTGAACTATCCCTTTAAGTATCAATATCTCTCATACACTTTCGATATCACTCAGTAGATTACAGTAGAATGTGCTTCACTTATCAGTAAATCAGATGGCTGGTCACTGGAAAAAAAGCCTGCGCTCCTGTCTGGCCGAGGCAGGTAAGTCTCCAGGGCTCACCTGTCAGCCTGTCGTGGGAAAGAAGCCTTTATTTCAGAGTCATGGTCGGAGGGGGGTCACTACGGCACACAACAGCCTGTGTGTGTAAGAATGTCGAATCCGGTGCCTCCCCTCCATCTGTGTCTCTCCTGAGCCGCGCGGACAATGTGCTTTGAGTGCAGGAGACGCGCTGCAGCCTGCTTCTCTCAGACGGCCTGGCTCCTCAGGGTCCGGCCCAGGCACAGAGCTGTCTTTGTCAGCCTAATTACCCCGCCTCTCCCCTTCTGCTGCTGCAGGGCCTCCACCAACACTCCCAAACCAAGAGCCCCAGCACACACACTTCATATCACACACACACACACACACACACACACCTGCGAGTGTGCTGTTGTCGAGTTATCATGCACACTGAGGGCCAGTGGATCCAGATGTTCCCACATTAACACTGGCGAAGCAGATGAGCCAGGCCTGGCCTTCTGGACGCGGGGGTGATTTTGATCTGGTTTCGCAGCGGGCCGTCTGCCCCGGCCCGCAGGAGAGCACAAAGATCGCTTCAGGAAAGAGATACCTCGGCTATCTGTGCTACCTGTGTACACGCTGCAGATTAACCTTGCGAGTTTAATGAAGCCTGTCTAAAGCGCACTTCAGCCGGGCTTTAAAGCGTTCTGCTGAGAGGAAAATCTCTCTGTTTCTTCACTCCTGGCCGCTCGCCAGCTCGCTGGAGACGAGGAAACCCAATCCCGTTGAAGGTACGGCTTTGTTTGCGGTGACAGACGCAAGAATAGTCTCCGCAAAAAAACAGCATGGTGAATGTTTATTTGAAGTGACAAGTCAGAAAAGGGACAAAGCAGACTCATTCCGAAGGGTTGACATTAACACGCCATAAACCGAACTCCCAGAATACCTCACAATGCTACACCAGCGCGGTCCCTGAATCAAAAAGACATCTCTGTAATATTTCTCTTGACGTCATGTGTCCATCTTTCCGGCCTCCAGGGTGCGAAAGCCTGTTTCCTGAGAGACATCCCCTTCTCGGCCATCTACTTCCCCTGCTACGCACACATCAAGGCGGCCCTGAGCGACGGAGACGGGCGAGTGGGACCTGGCAGGCTGTTGCTGGCAGGGGCGCTGGCGGGTAAGCCACCACACACTCTCCGGTAGCCGCCTGCCACCACTGGCTCCATTGTGGTTGGCCGTAATTAGAGTGCTCAGTGATTTAGGCTATGTTTTGAAGTGCAGCGCGCCTGCCAAGGGTTGGATATTTTCCACTGTTTAATATAAAGGGGCTGGAAGTTTGTGCTTTGAGCTTTGAGAGTGTTAAAAGAGGAACAAAATATCTCAAAGTCCCAAAGTAGCCTTACTGCAGGAGCAATAAACAGATCCTACGATACTGGCATGACCAGGCCAACACATCCAAGATCTGACTTGCAATATTTTTACAAGTCTCTCGTTCCTTGTCACATGTAAAATACGATCCAGATCTGATGTTGTTTTTAATATTTTACTCTTGTGGTTCGTCTTTAAGAAAACATTGTTTAAAAGACCACGTCTTTAGCCAAGCCAGTATGGTTTGGAATGCAAGTGAAAGAGAATTAATATTTATTTCTAATCCTTTTTGCCGTTTTAGATTTACTGCTTCTTGACGTGAGCGTGATGCGAGATTGAAAAGCCATACATGGTCAGAAAGAGCTTAGCATTCCTGTCTTTCCCAATGTTTTATATCTGTCAGATGGTTTAAAGCGACTTTTTATGGCTAGGTATGTTCTTATGGCATGTATCATTCAGTCTACCATTTATCAGCGATTCGAGCTTCAAGGCAATTAGTGATTTACAGTCAGTTCGGGAAATTTAATTACACGCTCAGTTTGTGCGCCATTATTGGTGAGGCGGGCAGACTTCTAGGGCATCGACCAATGTAAAGTTGGCTTTATCCTCTACTTCTAGTGGAAATGCATGTATGTATTGCGTGTTATTTTTTACAGTTCTATATCTATGATCTGTAATTCACACTACTGTATTTATTATTAATTAGTTTCAGATTTTTTCTGAATTTAAAGGGGGGGTGAAATGCTATTTCATGCATACTGAGTTTTTTACACTGTTAAAGAGTTGGATTCCCATGCTAAACATGGACAAAGTTTAAAAAATTAAATTGTACGTTTGAAGGAGTATTTCTGTGCCAAAAATTGTCCTTCCGGTTTGTCACAAGTTTCGGAAAGTTTTTTTCGAGTATGGGTATGTGTGACGTCAGATGTAACGGAATTTCCTTATATGGGTCCTAACGGCACTTCTCCAGGAAGATCGCGGGCGCGTGCGTACTCGTAGACCAGAGCGAGAGAGCGAAAGCAGTTCGCCATCAAAGCGCCCTGCCCGGCTTTTGGGAAGTCAATGTCATCAAAGAAGTGTGTTTTTGGTTGCCAGGGCAAGACAACCCTGCACAGATTCCCAAAGAACCCGGCGTTAAGGCACCCGTGGATGGAGTTTGTTTTTCCTGAGCATAAACGGAGTTGTGCAAGACTGTTTGTTCCCTGCATTTCGACGATGATTGTTTTATAAACAAAGCCCAGATCGACGAATTTGCAGATCGTCTAATGCTTAAGGATCGAGCAGTCACAATGATAAAGGTTCGGTGAGTAAAACTGCTTCTATTGTCTCTCTGTGTTGTTACTAGCTCGGCGCGTTAGTACAGCTTTAGCTTCGCCCACACGGCCCGCCTCCAGACGCTCGTTTTTTTCCGGAAAGACTCGGTACACCCTATCTTTCTTTGATAAAAATAATAAAACTAAAGACTTTTTGGAGATATGAAGGATGCAATACTACTCTATAGGTACTCAAGATTAACAGGAGATTGAGTGAAAATGAGCATTTCACCCCCCCTTTAAAAATGTTTAACAGCACTACATTTCTTAGTGTCATTTCTGTCTAGTGGCCTGTTTATGTTTAATATGGGCGGGTTGGTAAAGGGTTCACTGTATATTAAAAAACGAATTTAGTTAATAGTTCATTTGTTGCCAGTTTTATTATTTGGTAATGAAATGATTTGAGTTTAGTTTCAGTAATTCATTTTTCTGCTCTTTGTGCTCCGGTGAAGGTTTGTCCGTCGAAGCAGGCCAGCAGAGTGAAAGGCACGTAATTATTCAGATGCAAGTATTTTATTTAGATGTTAAAATAAAGCTCTTGAACATGTGTTGGAGTCGGTGCGATGGCGGTGTGGCCGCTCAGACTAAATGCTATCGCTGATTTAGGGCATGAAGAGCTGAATTGGTGCCACAGTGGCCTTTGTGCTGGACAGCGTGGGACTGGGCTTATGCCAGCCTCATTATTAAGCATTGTCTGGACCTGAAAATGGAAAAACTATGCATAATGCTGAATAAATGGAGCTTTCCGCTTGAGATATTTATAATATTTGATCAAATAGGCTTTCTGTATTTGTTTGGTGGAACTAATTCATTGCACGCTGTGCATTAATCATAGATGGAATCGCAGAGTTTACATACGCTAAGGTTTTAATCCTGGCCTGAAAAGTGAATTAAATTATATTCATGTGATTATATGAGTCAAATGTATTCAAAAACGATTGAAGTTGTTACTTAAATGTTCTAATGAATTCAAGTCAGACTCTTCATTGACATGTGTGACTTTTCTTTAGGCATGCCTGCCGCATCCCTGGTGACCCCTGCTGATGTTATCAAGACCCGGTTACAAGTGGCTGCCCGTGCAGGCCAGACCACGTACAATGGACTCATTGACTGTTTCTGGAAGATTCTTCAGGAGGAGGGACCTCGTGCCTTCTGGAAAGGAGCTGGAGGTGTATCTCGCCAACTTACCTGAAACTAGTCATGCTAATGTTGTTTTTTTGCTCCAAAGGATTTTTCAGTTGACCTTATATAGTAAAGGTGCAGTATGTAATATCGACTGCTAGCGAGTCCAAATGTAAAATATTTGAGAGTTGTTTCCCAGTACCCAGTGTATCGAAATACTATTGGGTAAATTGGCAGTGATTGATCACACCGACCAAAACAAACATTCTGACCTGGAACGCACACTCCAAGTAGAAAACTGGCTGTAACAATGTTTTTCAGAAAAACAAGTATTTGACAGTAGTTTTATGCTTTAGTACAGACAAAATTATTACATACAGCACCTTTAAAGGGTTAATTCAGCCAAAAATGAGAAAATGAGAATCCAAACTGTACGAATTTCTTTTTCAGTGGACCACAAAAAGTCTAGTCTGCAAATTCGCCCACCTGTCGTAGCTCTCAAATCTCATTCAATTCAATTTCGGTGTGTCAGGATGCGCCACAGTTGGTTTGACATCAATGATGAGACGTTGTTGACTTTTAACACATCTTGACCTGCCACATTTGAATTGAACGCAAGCCTAAATCTGATTTGAGACCTAAAGAAAGCTTTTCAACAAATAATGGCTTAAATTTAATTCAGTGTCTCATCTAAAACTACGGTATAACTTAAGAAGATTTGAAAGATACTACACACGTCATATGGACAACATTTATTCCACTTTTATGATGGACAGACTCAGTTTCCTTTATGGAGCACACTGAACTTTATGCAATTATTTTTGGAATAAAATGGCTCCTTTTTTGTTTTTCACGGATGAATAAAAGTCATACAGGGGCAAAAAATTAAGAATAAATTGAATTCCTGAAAAGAATTTTCTTAAAAGTCATCGTAAACGAGTCTAAATTCAATCCGTTCATCATATAAAGCGATTGAGTTTCTTCAGAAAATTTTGACTAAACCACATATGGATTCGTTTTATGATCTCTTAATGAACTTTTTGAAGCGTCAAAGTCGTAGTTGTGTAGCTGTCAATGGAGGGATAGAAAGCTCTCAGATTTCATCAAAATGATCTTCATTTGTGTTCTGAAGATGAACAAAAGTCTGACGGGTTTGGAATGATTGAGGGTGAGTAATTAATGACAGAATTTTTGTTTTTGGGTGAACTATCCCTTTAAGAAGACTTGCAATTCTGACAATATGGCGAACAGTGTTAATAATTGTGTGTATTAGCACTCCTACATGACCTAAAGCATTTTTAATGAATGTAGAATCTGTTCAGAATGCTTGCTGATGCTTCACATGAATGTAATTTTGTTTGTTTGTCCTTCTCAGCACGTGTGTTTCGCTCCTCGCCTCAGTTTGGAGTGACGCTGGTGACCTATGAGCTGCTGCAGAGATGGTTTTACGTAGACTTCGGTGGACAGTAAGACTCTCACACTTCTTAAAACTTTCTTTCGATTTCTTCCATTAGGAACAAAAGCTCTGGGGCACACAGTGTGAATTTGAAGAGCACTGAAATGTCAGATGCCCTGAAATTTCATTAATAGCTGTTTAGAGAGGGCTGGCTTTGTAGCAAAGACTCTCATTTCGACGGCCACTTTGTTACATCTGAGGCAGGGAGGCCCAATAATTGCTATACAAGAAAGCGTCGAATGCCTGGACTGAAAGCTGTTTGCGGCATCTTTATCTCTCCAGCTGAAGCGAAAAACACCCTCGCTTTATGATTTAGAAAGGGTCAGCTGACTCACTGAAGCCTGGAGGTGACATTTCTAGAAATGCTCTTCCATAGCCACATGGCTCCATGTGTCCAAGCGATTTGAGGTGGGGAGGATTGCTTCGACCGGAGTCTGTTCCAGTTCTGGACAGAATGACCTTATTTTCCCATGGAACATTGTGCTGTCCTGAAAGCCAGAAACCACAGGCACATATAAAAGAACATCGTATATATATTGACCCATGTGTGGATTTGTTTTTATACCTGTTTATATATTGATTCATGTGGCTCGGTGAGCACTTTATTAATCGCGTGCTGTCATATCGAAAAGTTTACTGGAGATAAACAGCCTGACTGAATTGTAAAAACAAGAATATTTTCCTCTCAAGTTATGGAACACAAAATAAATGCCTTTTCTTGAAACTTTTCCATTCAGGGTACAGAGTATTTTAGGACAGCGTGAAATCATACAGTCATGTAGCGGAAATATCTGAAGATCTGAAACTTTTCTTTGAGTTGACATTATTTTATGTGAAAAGAAAAAGTGAGGATGCACTGATTCTGAAATTCTAGCTGATGCTTAATTACTTTCATGTTATGACTGTTAACTGATGACCAGTAGTACTATAAATATGATAAAATAATAACATTGTAATGTTCATTCTAATAGAAGAGAGACCTGTGACATGCTTTTAAAGGGACAGTGTCCTCAAAGGGATAGTTCACCTAAAAATGAAAATTCATCATTTACTCACCCTAAAGTTGTTCCAAAAACTGTATGAATTTCTTCTGCTGAAAACAAAAGAAGATATTTTGAAGAATGTGGGTAACCAAACAGTTGATTGTCTACTGACTTCCATAGTATGGAATGCTTAATGTTTCTATGGAAACCGTGAGACATTTTTTCAGGATTGTTTGATGAATAGAAGGTTCAAAAGAACAGCGTCAATTTGAAATATAAATCTTTTGTTACGTTATAAATGTCTTGATTAATGTGTCCATGTTGAATGAAAGCATTCATTTATTAAAAGGAAAAATCTTGCTAAACTTTTGACCTATAGTCAAATATACAGTTATTATACAATGACATAATTTGAAGATATGAAGATATAATCAGAACCAAGTTATGCTAAAAAAGAGAATCTGAGAAAATAGCACATGCATATACAGAATGAGTAAAAAGATTCAAAAATGATTTTCCTTTTTATCATATGTCTACATTGACATTTTATTGCTTATGCTGACACTCAAATTCAAAAGAACTGTTTTTATATTCACGTCTGGTTTATGTGCTTCAACAGACTGACTGAGCTACTACACGATTATGATTTCATTCAAGCTAAAATGTTAA
The DNA here is from genome assembly GCF_964197995.2 of Scardinius erythrophthalmus. Lineage (NCBI taxonomy): Eukaryota > Metazoa > Chordata > Actinopteri > Cypriniformes > Leuciscidae > Scardinius > Scardinius erythrophthalmus. Next base: position 41,070,581 of record NC_138230.1, on the reverse strand, counting down.
GACGACATCCTAAAATAGGATTTGTGTCCTAAATGGAAGTTTTTTTTTTTTTAAAGGAAAGCAAGAAACCAGTTCTGGTCTATTCATTTATTTTGTGTTCCATAACTTGAGGGGAAAATATTCTTGTTTTCAGTATGCAGGCAGGCTGTTTATTCTTGTTTGACAGGACAGGACAGGGCAGAATGTGAAGTCTGCCTTCGCTCCTCCTCCTCATCCATCTTCTCTCTCGCTCTCTCCTCACCACAGAAAACCAGCTGGCGCAGAGCCTACTCCCAAGTCTCGGATCAGCCTCCCGGCGCCCAATCCCGACCACATCGGTGGCTTCAGGTTGGCCGTGGCCACGTTTGCTGGCATCGAGAGTAAATTTGGACTGCATCTACCACGATTCCGAGCGCCTGCCGCCCCCCACGCTTGAGGCGAACGCCTGCACTATGTGACGCTACCCTACACTGGAACACACACACTTATGAATCTCATAAAACCTTCAGCAGATCAACTGGAAAGGATGTTTTATGTGATTATTAATGCATATTACAGCTTTAAAGTAGATGGGGATGATCTACCAAAGTTCTGGATTCTTCAGTGGGATGGTCGCGTGACTTTAAATGTAAATCACTGTTCATTTGATTCTTTATTTTATTGTATTTTTATTTATTTACCTGACAAATTACCTTTAAGAAACTTCCAAAATGATTAAATGGGTATGACCTTCCCAATCAATTCACGTAACTGATCAGTTAGATTTACTAAAGTTGATCCCCTTTTATTTAATGAACTCAAGGCACTTGATGCATATTGCAGAGTTTTGGCAGTACAAGCATATCCAGTTGAAACTAAACTTTTTTTTTTTATTATAGATGTGCAACTGTTTACATTTTCTTTTCTCCTTTTACCATAAAACTATGTAATCACATACTAACATTCATTTCATTACTGATGTGGACACTCACATTTGAATGTATAATAGTATTTCATATTTATGTTTGAATCGTGTTTTTGGGATATACAAGCAGTCGGGAGACTCCAAGGTTTTTACAGATAATGCACTGTATGTTAGTACTGTAAAATTGAGGTGAAGACATTATATTGAGCTGTACTGTAGAGCTGATTGTACATATAGTGTGTAAAGACTGTGCCTTACTCTAAGTATGGCAGCAATAGATGCACTGATTGAAAAAGATTTATTAAAAGATCAAAACGAAACTGGTTTAACATGTTTTATTTGTCAATACTCATTGTATTTAGCCACACACTTCTCACTTATGGTTTTCAATAACATCATTTCTAAAATGTGAAATCTTTTAGCAAGCACACAATACCTGTTTGCATTGCTATAACACTGATGAGAAAGCCATTATTGTTGACAGTTAAACTTACATGACTTTGTTAATACTTCATGCAGGGAGCTCAGTACAAAAATATACACACACTGTTCAAGTATACTAAAAAATAAACACCAACCAACGTCGAAAATCGCGTCCTAGCAGCAGGTTATTTCAAATTCACATTTTCAGACATGTTATGGACTGATTTAGCAGTAAATGCTATCAAGGTAATGAGACGAAACATAAAAAAATAAAAAATAATAATACAATGAACTCTTACACAACAAAAACTGCACAGAAGCTCACAGAAATAAAAACTATTTTACCATAAGCAACCATATTAAAGGGATCGTTCACCTAAATATGAAAACTGTCATTCACAGTATTCATTCACACCTGTATGACATTGTTGTGCAGAGTAAGCAGCTCTTTTCCATAATAAAACTGTGGTTCAATTTTCAATTTCATTATGGAATGAGGATCACCGTGATTTCGCCAAGTAAGACATGTTCCTGATCCTGGAACAACATTTTAGTACAAAAATTGAATCCCTTAAACCTAACATAACCCATAACTTATCCCTTAAAATAAGAGGGAAATAATGGGTGAATAACACTGATGTAGAAGCACCTAACCCTGGTTGTGTGAGTCTAAACTTGACATAAACTGTAAACTTGTCCCTCAAATTTGATTGGTTGTTTGGAATGTTGATCCAGGAACATGTTGGACTCGATGAAATCACATTCACCATGGAAGGACGCAGTAAACGAAAGGGCGATTCGCAAGCTCGATTCAATTTTATTCCTTTTTGCTATCCATACGGGTATATTTCAGTTCAAATTCAGCGGTAGGGGAGTGGCGTTGCTGAAAAGCGGTTTGAGAAACTTGATACTAGTAACCTTCTAACTTCATAAATTACGCATTACGCAAAATAGAAGTTAAAATTTGTTACTGAATTGGTTCAGCTTAACACAGCGGCACACAGCGCTATACAATAACCCACATCGCCACGCTGCCTCTAAAAATAGACAAGAGTAAAAGATAACTTTTACTCTTATACCAGCAAATAATCGAAACAACTATATGTTTATGCTCCCCCTCCCCCTAAACCCAATTAAAGGGATAGTTCACCCAATGTTTCTTTCTTCTGTTGAACAAAAAAGAAGATATTTTAAAGAATGTTGGCAACTAGACAGTTGACGGAAGCCACTGACTTCCATAGTAGAAAAAATGGGTGCCGTCAACTCTCTGGTTGCCAACATTCTTTAAAATATCTTCTTTTGTGTTCAACAGAAGAAAGAAACTCATACAGATTTGGAACAACATGAGGGTGAGTAACTGATGACAGAATTGTCATTTTTGGGTGAACTATCCCTTTAAGAACAAGCCCCGCCCGCAGCCGATTCTAATTTCATCATCAGTCATGTTAATCACAGTGCACATTGCCAACACAGCATTGAAACAAATACTAACCCTTAAAGTCACAATGAAATCAAATTGACAATCAAATTGACTTATTTTTATGGAATATTGGAGTATTTATCATAAATGATTTGATCTGTGGACATCATTATTTTTTTTAAATTCATGTGCCCTCATAATCTTTAATTGAAATAACTTCTCGTAGCCACATTTTCTTTCTTCTCTGAAGACGTTTTCTGGCACGCGTAAGGAAGAACCCGTCGCTCGTGTGAGATCACAACAACAGCAAACCGAAACCATCCAATCAATTCCGCTCTATATTTGTTCTTGTTTGAGAAGCCATTTCAGAAGAAGACTATCACAACTCCTGTTTCATGCTGACTTTAACCCTAACCTCACTATAGCACTAGCAAATCCTGATAGATAGCATTACTGTTCGGCTTTGTGATCAGTAAACAATGCAACATTTTTCATTATTTGGATAAACGGTCCCTTTGGATAACCGGTAAACAGCACAGTACTAGTGGACATGCTAATTGTGTGTTACATCAGGCTCAGTCTGGGTTTGTGATGACGCTGATGACTGTTGGATCCGTGTTTACGCGCTCAGTTCCCCAGGCCCCTCCTCCTCTCCATCCCCACGGTTGGCACGGATCTCCATCAGTGTGTGTCCGAAGTGGGTCCAGTCCTCACTGTGGGGCACGGCCAGCTGCAACAGATGAGCGTTTGAGAGATCCAGTGCCAAAAACACCCCCCACATCTCCAAAACGCCACATCAAGAGCAAAGCTACGCATTACATGTGCTGTCACAGTGTGGGAGAGGAAAGAGATCAGCACACATTGTGATTCAGAGACAGAACAATAAAGCTGCTTGTTTGGCCTTTGAGTGCTGAATATTTATCGTGTCAGTTCTCAGGAAGGGGAAGATGGGGACTATGGGCCGGCTGGGTGACGATGTGGGATCACTTTCTGCTGTCAGAGTCAGAGAGAGAGAGAGAGAGAGAGAGAGAGAGAGAGAGAGAGAGAGAGAGAGAGAGGATCTACAGGGTTTAATTAAACAGGAATAGAGAGGTGGGAGGAGATGACAGCCACTTCCAAACCAAAGGCCAAATCAAGCTCTTTTATTCACCTTATTTTTAACGGAAATACGGACGCAGCCAGTTGACGGTATTTTGTGCGAGACTTCCGGTCAGGCACTTCCGGTCACTGGCGCGCTGATCACTTTTCACCATATCGGTTAATTAAACAAGTGTTCCTAACAACTAACTCATCGTCATGGCTTCGGGGAAGACCGGGATTGTTTGTGCAGTTAGAGGTTGTCATAAACTGATACAAAAGAAAGGTTTACTTGGAGCAGGAGTGTTTTAATCATCGAAATCATTTACATTTTAATCAGGCGCCCTACGACCAGAGACACACTGGCTGCGTGGCGTTTCTGTTGCGTGGCGTTTTACATGTCTTTGCACACCAGAAACGTGTCTGACGCGGCACTGCTAGGTGACATATGATAAGCCTCATTCATTGGTGATTATATTCGACATAATGGGGAGAGAGTTGTGGAAGGCCTTTAATGTTAAACATATATATAGCAGCAAAGACAACGTCGGCAGTATTGACGGCAAAACAGGCTACAGAATATTTCGTTCTGTATTGACAGGTGCAATATTAGAAAATCGATTTTTTTTTCATTGCATTTATATCTGCATTTGTCAAAACCTAAAATTTCAAACATCAAAATGTAATTTATTAGTATTCATGTAAAATTAAATACAAAGATCTTTTCCTATTCTATTTTGTCTGGAAACGCTTCCAAAACGCTTGCGTGTCGCGTGAAAAATAGGCGTCGATTCTATTTATAGCATGCACGCGTTTTCCGCGCATGTAACGCAGGCAGTGTGCACGTTCTAACCTGTTAACATGGGAGCCGAAATAAAAACGGACACGCAGAGTGTCGCCGGCCTGAGGAATCCCTTCGCCTGTGGTTAAAAGCTTTACATTTGAAGAAACCATCGAAACGACCGTATGTTTGTTCTTTTCATTTCGTGAGCACCTATAGAAGACCACCCGATACCAGAAAAGTGGCTGGGCTATGAAGTCTCAATAAAAACCATGATAAAAACTCCAAGGAGAAACAAAATCATTATAGTAACCCCTGTATAAAATCTAGTGATCATGGCATAATGGCATGATCATGGCATTTATTTTGTATGATTTACAACTATTTATAGCCATCTACTTATTGCTATCCATCCTATGCTTTGGTTGCATTCTTATGGCATTATTAATACATTTGACATGACAAAATACCTCCATATTAGTCCAGCGTTGGCTCGACTATGTTTATACGGGCGGGGCTGAAGGAGCCGGTGAAGTTTTGGCACTCTGCCAGCTAGATGCATGAGTGTTTTCAACCAGGTCCGGTACCCTAACTGAGTGAGGCGGGGCTTTAGTTCTTTGTAGTATTCATCTGCTACGGCATGTGTAACATTTTTCTATACACTCTGCATAATCCTTCGCGATCGATATGTTATTTAGCCCAGGGAAGCGAGGAAACGGAAGTGCCGCACAAAAACCGGATATTGGACCCATGTTTACTTCCGCGTTCGAAAATAAGGTGGATAGTACAGCAGGTGGTCTTAAGAAGCCTTCATCAATAAATGACCTTATAACACTGGGATTTCATCACTGTATATGTATATGTGTGTGTATATATATATATATATATATATATATATATACATAATATAAATATATATTTTTTGCGAACTGAAATAACATTGCCTTGTCAAAAAAATATCTGACATTTTACTGAGCTTAAAGGTACTCTTAGTAATTTTGGGTGACGTCACTTCTTGTTGACGTTCAAAGTAATGTCAAACAAAACGGACGCTAGCTCGACCCTCCCTCCTCCTCATCCCGTCCCCTCCCCCCTCCCTTCCGTGCTTTTCCGATGTAAAGTCGGGACTTTGTGTGTTCCTTCTCCATTTTTCATCTTCTTTGCTATTTGTTCATCGGAACATCGTCTCTTTGGTTGTGTGTCGGCCATATCAAAATTCAAAAGAATATAATTCTAACGTTAGTCGTCGTCGTCTAGGACAGTGGTTCCCAACAGGGGGGTCGCGGCCCACAAGGGGGCCTCAGCGAGCTCTGTGGGGGGTCGCGTCGTATTTTGAATAGTTTTGAGCAATGAGCATTAAATACAAGTCCTTAACTTTTTTCTGTTCAAAATTTACAAAATGTATATTATGAGCGAGTTCATCATGAATCCATTTTCCAATCCGTGTTTTTGTCTTATCCTGAACCACTATGGTACACCTATAATAAGTGTTTACATTGGGACTATTTCACACTGGTTCGGATCGCTGCTGCTGCGGAGTAGCCCAGTACATGCGTGACTCGTCATAGACGTACACAGAGAGAAGTAGTTCCGGCTACAATGTTCTTCCGAAAGACGCATTATTTTAAACGCAAGTTTATTATCGCTCGTTATAGCGCCAAAAGCGTCAAAAATAAAGCCTCACATTGATAAAGCCTCACAAATAACATGCAAGTATTGAGGTCCCAGACAGCAGTCATTTAGTAATAGCCTATATACTTTTTTTTTTTTTTACCTACACACCAGTGTGAATATTTTTGTTATTGCATTTTTAAATAGGGCCACTTTATAGGCTACTCCTAGGCTTACGTTTTTAAATTACAAAGTGCCTACTGATGTTTTTGTTATTGTATTTTCAATATTATAGGCTATTATTTGTACATAAACATATCTGGTTATAGTAAACATACCGTTTGGTTGAAAACAACATATTCTGTCATCCTTGTTGCAAGTTTACAAGAGCAATAATATCATTAAATGTGAAGGGGGGCCCTAAAATATTTTCTTGGGAAAAAGGGGGTCTCAGACAAAAAAAGGTTGGGAACCACTGGTCTAGGATATCTAACTAGCTAGCAAACTTCCCTCTTCATGCTTCTCTCTCCTCCACTCCCCTCACACCCCCCTTCATGTGCACTAACCCCCCAACCCCCACCCCCAAATCATTCTTGTCGGTTATTGGCTGGAACACGGTTTGTTATGTTTCGTGGTCCAGGTTGGGCCAGTTTGTTTTTGTTGTCGTTTGTGGAGCCTGGGCTGTCTACAGAGACCGCGTTTTTTTACAGTGTGTTCAGGGGACAGAAAGCTAGCGGATAGTGAGATGTTTGCTGTATGTGACAAAAAATGTTTCAGCCTAAAAAACGCGTGACATCGCTTTGAGCACCTTTAACACTTAACACCATTATGGTCTGATGGGGCCCTTTCTATGATATCATTATAATTTTTCTATGACATAATTTTTTTTTTCTGCAGGTTGGTTGGAGCACATGATTTTGAAGTGAAGCAGTTATTTTTAAAATATTTTTTTCGGTAACACTTTTCATTTGTTAACGTTAGTTAACTGTATTAGTTAACATGAACAAACACTAAACAATACTTCTAGAGGATTTATTAATATTAATTAATGTTAAACTTTAATCTAATGTTAATCATTTACTAATAAATTGTTGAAATCAAAAGTTGTATCAGTCAACATTAGTTGTGAACCAACATGAAAATGAACATTTGTATGAACTAACATTAACACAGGTTAATAAATGCTGTAATGCATAAAATATATTGCGCATTGTTAGTTAGTCAATGCATTAACTAATGTTATAATAATAAATGATGTTAAACAACTTAGGTTTTAATAAGATTTAAAGAGATGTCAAATTGGGCTTGTTTCTTCAAAAAAAAATAATAATAATAATAATAATTTAAATCCTAAATTCATTCTGGTCGGAAAAGAGTAAATCACTGTATCTATGAACTGCAGTAACAGAGTCAGGTCTGAAACATAATCTACGCAAAAATATGAATGCAAAGTAACACCCTGAAATATCTGAACAGAATTCATAACGCGACTTTCTTTGCTTTGCCACAAGAGGCAATACAACAGATAGTCATAAAACTGTCTTCTTCTATGGTCCGCTAGAACTACAGCAAAGAAAGATCAGAGAATGTCTAATAAGGCGAGAAGTTTCACTCTCAGTACACTTCCGGCTTCTGAACTGGTTGCAGTTCCACTCTGGTTCCATATGAGGGCGCTCACAGGACGAGTGCAGAATGAATGGAGGTCTATGGCGCTATACCCCTCAAAATCCACTTTTCTCAGGATATAATTTTTTGTCTAGTAATTTTAATGTTGTATTCGAAAGGAGATGCAAAGAAATCACACATTGCTGGGTGTTAGTTTTTTTAGTCACTTATTTGCTTTAAAAAGTCTTTTAAAATGTCAATGACATCATACACATCGTACGACCAGAGATACTGCTTTACGGCAATCCTTCAGTCACTTTGGTGGTTTCGCGCTCTGCACTTTCTTTTCTCTCGAGGCATTGACAACACAGCTGACACAGGTAAATACACGTGCTAGAAGAGTTTTTGTTTTGTTGTTTTAAAAGACCACGCCGAAAACACACACACACACACACACGATGCCATCAAGCGGTATCTCTGGTTGTAATCAGTCCTTCACTGACCAATCAGCGTTATGGGCAACAACAACTCAACCTGTAAGAAATCAAAAGGACATAGGTACTCGTTCATTCAACTTTCGATATATAACCCATGTTGAACTTGCAAAACCTAAAATTAAATCTGAGATTTCTCAACGGCAATCGGGTGAAAGAGACTAATTTAGCCGTCTAGCTCCACAGACTCCCATTCATTTTGCACTCATGGGCGATCGCCCCCAGTGGAACTCTGGTGGAACTGCAACCAAAATTCTATACAATAGGACTTAAAGGGTTAGTTCACCCAAAAATGAAAATTCTGTCAGTAATTACTCACCCTCATGTTGTTCCAACCGCGTAAGACCTTCGTTCATCTACGGAACACAAATTAAGATATTTTTGATGAAATCTGAGCTATGTCTCACTCCTCCATAGGCTGCTATGTGACCGAAACTTGCTGGCCCAGAAAAGTCATTAAAGACATTGTTAATATAGTCCAAGTAACTCCAGTGGCTCAATCTTAAGTATATCAAGCGACGAGAATACTTTTTGTGCGCAAAAACAAACAAAAATAACGACTTTATTCCACTTTTCATTTCCTTCTCTCTGGGCCTCTAGTTGGTTCGCGTAGTCTTTTTGCGCAGCGCATCTGTGTTACACGTCACCACGTTTAGGCTCACTATTGGCCAACGCCGGTCATGTGTGTGATGCGTGATGACGTGCAACACAGACGCGCAGCGCAAAAACACTACGAGGCCCAGAGAGAAGGAAATGTAAAGTGGAATAAAGTCGTTATTTTTGTTTGTTTTTGCGCACAAAAAGTATTCTCGTCGCTTGATATCCTTAAGATTGAGCCACTGGAGTCACTTGGACTATATTAACGATCTCTTTAATAACTTTTCTGGGCCAGCAAGTTTCGGTCACATAGCAGCCTATGGAGGAGTGAGACATAGCTCTGATTTCATCAAAAATATCTTAATTTGTGTTCCGAAGATGAACGAAGGTCTTACGCGGTTGGAACAACACGAGGGTGAGTAATTAATTTTGGGTGAACTAACCCTTTAATAGGGAGTGGCCAGGCTCTCAGTAGACGGGCTCTGAAAAGATTGTAAAGACAGGATATTTGTAGCCTTAAAAACCCCTCTGTTCCAGGGGACGACCCTTCGGTTGAAGAACAAAACCTTTTTAACTTCAAAATGACATCTGAACTATACGCAATGCGACTCAAGCGGGGCGAAAACATGCGGTGGTGATCCAAAGCAAATATTTAACACAGTCTACTAAATATAACACAAAGGGACTTGGCAGTCGTCAGAAGTGGTGCTGTTCATGTTGGTGACGGCCTCTGCTGAACGAGCCCATGTTGAGGGCTTTTGGTAAATAAGCCCCCGTTCCACCGAAACCCTTCAACTTTCCTTCACTTCATTTTATTGATGACCCACCATTATCATCAGCCCAAGGAGCCCACATGCTCCACCGACGCACTCTCCAATTACCACAATACACTGCGCTAAGATTAGCACTGCCCCACACATGAGGAGAGGCCAAACCTGGAGCCCGAAAACAACATGGTGAACATGGGAGTCCTCGTGGTTTTGCTGCTCTGTGGCGGAGACTCATTCATGTGGAGACGGCCTTAAAATAAAAGATTCAAACAATAACAAGCTATCCGTTCAGAGAGGCTCGGTAAACATGCAGACCCAACTCGGAGAGATTCAGTTTCACTTCCACTTTCATTCCGCATCCATGTTTGTGAAGCTCCTGCAAGAATCCTAATAATAACAGTAATTTCACACATTCTCTTCATTAGATTCATACCTCTCCAACGTCGTATATCCACACACGGCCCTCGGAGTCTCCCACGGCGACCTCTTTGCCCCCGGCGGCCCATCGCACGCGGTTCAGAGCGGGGGAGCCCTCGATGGTCACGCTGGCACTGGGAACCTGCACTCAACACACACACACACACACACACACACCTCCAATCAAATACAGCGATATCAAACACACAGTGTGTGAATGATGCTCTCTCTCACTGTTCTTAGGTATAATGTACCGCTCAAAAGTCTCTTTTGGTCACTTATGCTGCATTTATGTGAAATATTATTACAATTTAAAATAACTTTTTATTTTATTTTAATGTATTTTAAAATGTCATTTATTCCTGTGATCAAAGCTGAATTTTCAGCAAAAAACATGATCTCACATGATCCTTCAGAAATCATTCTATTATGATTATTTGCTGCTCAAGAAACATTTCTTATTATTATCAATGTTGAAAAAAGTTGTGCTGCTTATATTAATATTTTTGTGGAAACCGTGAGACATTTGATTTTTCAAGTAGAAGGTTAATAAGAACAGCATTTATGTGAAATAGAAATATTTTATTACATTATTATTAATGCCCTCACTGTCAATTTTGATCGATTTAATGCTTCCTTGCTGAATCAAAGTAATAATTTCTTTAAAAAACAATACAAAAACAAAACGTATTGACCCCAAACGTTTGACCGGTATTTTATGTTTCATTGCCAAATTGATCAATTTTGAATCATATTTGGTGATCTGAAAATTTGATGGGTGTAATTTTGTAATTGTATAATGTAAATATTTACAGCTAACCTAATAATTCAGGAAAACAAAACATAACTGAGTGCCACGAAACATTATCTTTTTAAAAATATCACATATCTAAAAATTTAATTTACAAATTTCTAACTCTATATTCCTCCAAAATATTAATAATAATGACACAAATAACACTTTGTATATTGTAAAACCCCCAAATATCAACCTGTTATTCTTGTAGAAAAATGTGACTTCCACTGATGACACCTCCAATTTTCAAATTCAAGGAAGAATATAGATAAATACAATAAATTATAACAAGAGTATTATAAAATTGTCGAATTTCCCTTCGGAAAACGTGCCTTCAGTTTGTGCATTAACTCTTATTGGATATTATAACTCAAATGATGTTGTTAGGATGTCTAGTCAAAGCTGAGCTCTAATAGGAAGAAGAGACGAATCCGCTGCTCTTCTGGAAAAGCTACGAGCGCTTTTAATGATTTCATAAATCATCGTGAATAGTTGCGCCGCACACATTAAAGTGATACACAGGCTCTGTTTGTGCGCGTGTGTGAAGTTGATTTCTGCCTATTACTTATGACAGTTAAGACTGGCCCGACACATGTTGTCAGCAAAGATGGGAGCTGTACGCTGGCTAATACAAAAGCTTCCTCGCTTCAGAACAGGCTAACCACAGCCTGAGAGCTATTAGCGAGCAGCTTCCTCCAAGAGTCAACTGCAAGGTTCAATTGGCTGCAAGCTTCTCTTCGCGTAAATTGGAAGCAGGCGAGCCCGCAGTCTGTTAATGGTGTTATGGGTGAATTTCTTTATAAGTTGACAATGGAGAACTGTTGGCTGCTTTCTGGCACAAGATCTTTGGCTGTTTACGCATGTGTCGGTGTGTGCGTCAGCACTGGGGGCTCCTGGTGTTTTGGATAACATGCATTGTTCTTCAGGCAACACACACTCTTTCATTATCTCTCCTCAACAGGCCAAACAAGCTGTTGACGCTGGAATAGGCAAAAGGACAGAGAAGGGGCACAAGTTACATAGGTCAAGGTCAAAGGTTACTGATATGACACGAAAGGCCACATTTACACATTATTCAAAATTAATAGAACCATTACCATGTTTTTATTTATAGAAATGGACATAAATTCTTTGTAAATACCTTAGAATACCATGTAAATACCACATTACATAAATAAAAAAGCAAAAAATGATTTTCTTACTCAGTATTTTTGTCTTGATTTCCAGTACCAATACTTAAACATTCTTTTATCAAGATAGAATTGACATAAAATATTAAGTCCTGTTTTCTGAAGAGAAAAAAAATCTAAATTTGTTTGTGTTTAAAACCAGAAATAATACATGTTTGTGGGGTCCGAAAAATACTTAATTCAAAGGGAAAACTAGATGATTTTTCTGACCCCATTGACCTTAAAAAAAAAAAAAAAATTTGTTTTATGCACAAACTCACTTTAATTATTATTCCTTTCTTCAGAAAACAAGATTTTATCTTATGCGATTTTGTTTCTAAAGTAAATGTATCTTAACTTAAGAATGTTTAGATATTGGTACTGGAAATCAAGACAAATACATGAGTAAGAAAATAATTGTTTCAACCTTCAACCAAGCTTTATATATAGAACCTTTTAGGGGATTTGTTTTAATTACTTTTTTTGTTATTCATTTTTTAATTTTTATCAACTTTTATTAATTAAACAGCTTGTAAACATACTTTATCACTAGAAAAAAATGAAATAACCGATTAAACATGATAGTATTTTGCAAGAATTTTTCCTTATATAGAACCTTTTTGGCTCAGTCACGAACTCTCGAGTTCTGTATAGAATCCCATTGAACCTTTTTTTTCAAGAGGGTATATTGATAGCATGTCGAATATCAGCCAACATTAGAGCAAAGCAGAGGAAATATAAAAAATTGGCTGATATTGACCAATATTTGATATTGCACTTACACTAATTCTGGTGACATCTAAAGTTAAGCTTTAAAAACACTATTAATTTATTAACACTGTTAAATGTAATCATTAGCAAAATAATTACACATTTTTCCCACATACATTATAATATTGGGAATTTTAGAATTTAGAATTGGTTATTGGCCAGAACGTTCAAATAATTTATTAAATAAATAAACAAATAAATTATTGGCTTATCAGAATGAGCCAGAATTTCAATAGCGGTGCATCATGGTGATCATTCATTACCATGGTATATATTGAAGTACCGAAGTACAGTGGCCTAGTGGTTATAAAAGCAGATGTGAGATCGAATTCATCTCACGTTTCGTCCCCATTCGCCAAAGACTTGAAATGGTGTTTGCAACCCCTTTTACATTTGCATTTGACTATTTTACTGGAGTTCAACAGGATATTGGAAATAAAAATATATAAGATGCGATTGATTTTATATAATAAAATGCGACAGGAGCATGAAAAGTGTTTTTTATATGATAGCTGGTTGGAAAAATAAGAGGGCTTGGTTAAAAAAGAAGGGAAAAGATTACATTTTTCCAAGCATCATTCAGGGTCAGTTCTGATTTCAAGTTGACTTTACCATATATGATTTACAATCAGTGAGCTAGTTGTTGGTTACCTTCCACCAAACACACATGCAGAGAGAGAGATGGGTGAGTGTGTAATTAAAGAGGGTGTGTATTCCTCAGTGGACAGGCAGTGTCAGTCAGAACAGAGACAGATGTAACACTTCTGAGCCATGGCCTCAGGGGCCGGCGTGTCCAACATTACGGACTGACGTATTGTGTGAACGGTCCATGTCGCAGTAAGTCAACTGTCACATATAACAACATCAGAACATGTGATGTACAATGACCCTCCATTATCAGTGATAAACACTGCTGGATATGACAGGTAATATGACCTCATCATTCTAGAGTCCGCAAGCCAAAATCAGCATTTCTGTCTCGTTCTTGCCTTGTTTTCAACTGATATATACATCCTTAGAAAAAGTCCTTAAGATAATAAGACACATTTTCTGTGTTTTATATTACATTTTTTGTACTTATAAAATTATTCTTATTTTTTGAAAATTGTATTCATTTATATATATTTTAATAAAATATGAATAAAATTAATCATCTAGATCATTATTTTTTGAAAATTTTATTCATTTTTTTAAATAATGTAAAAAGATTAATTTAAAGGCAATTTTTTGTTTACAGAGAATATATCTTGAATATTTTATTATTTTTATATATTTTTTTATAAAAATATTTATATTGTATTCGTTTATTTTCATACAATCAAATTAATTGTGTATTAAAGTATAAAGCTAACAAAATTAAGTTTATGTTTGGAACAAGATTTAAAAAATTCCAGTGGAGTAAAATATGAATACATTTATATATATTTTAATAAAATATGAATACAATTAATCATCTAGATCATATGTGGTATATATATATATATATATATATATATATATATATATATATATATATATATATATATAAATATAAATATATATATATATATATATATATATTAATAAAATAAATCATATGAATCATATGTGGTATGTACACACACACACACACACACACACACAAGATATTTCTCCTTATCTAGAGCCTTTTTGGCATAAAGTGTTCTTTAAAACCCCTAGTTTTATAAAGAATCCCATACACAATTTTCTTCCCAAGTAAATGTGTCTTGTTTTAGGAACATTTAGAAAAATATTGAAAAACATAAGTGATTGTCAGTGAAGGTCTTGAGGGACGGTGGCCCTAGAGGACCAGGTTAAACCGCTTGGCTGGGCCATTGCCCATGGGAACTCAATGACTCTGGAATGGTGGAGAGGGAGGAATCCGCACACATCGGAGTAATTAGCCTTCAGCTTGCAGACTATGTGTGTGTGGAAAGGAACGTCGCTGGATTGTTGTGCGAGCTGTTGGTGAGGAGCTGTCAGAAAGCTGATTTAAAGGCGGCCTGTGGGGAGACGCCCATACAGAAAGGAACTTGTTGTTGTTTTGATGCATCTTTTGGCCTGGCGTGATCTGGGGGACCAGACCGAGAGCGTTACCTCACCTCGGTGTCGTTGTTCAAGTTCCACAGATCCAGACGACCCATGCCGTCCACGGCGGCGAAGAGCGAGGGGTGCACGGGCGACCACATCACATCATAGACGTAGTCTGCGTTATCCTCGAACGAGTACAGCGGCTTGTTTTGCTGAGGGGGACACAACATGAGAAAAAAAGAGGCGGATAAACAGAGGGCAAACAGGACAAGCAAGAAGGTGGTGGGCTTGTGAGGGAACAGGAAGAGGGCGAGAGAGAGAGGCAGATTGAGAGAATGAGAGAGTGGCATAGGCAGTAGACAGAGTGGCGCTGCTGCAGCCCTGGGGCCTGTCTGGGATTGGGCTAATTAAAACCTTTGCACATTCAAGCAGTGTCATAAAAAAACACTAGATGAAAGTCTCTCCAAGGTGTACTGTAACCTAAGTGTAACAGCTGTCTGTGGCATAGAAGAAAAGAGAATAAAGGAGAGAGAGAGAGAGAGAGAGAGAGAGAGAGAGAGAGAGAGAGAGAGATGCATTCCGAACAGGTACGAGGGAGACAGTTGGGCGGACCACAGCTCGATAATGAACCTCACAGAGACACGCTGAAGAATGTGACCTGACTCCAACACACACATGCGCAATCTTTCTCATTCTTTCAAAATAAACACAATCTGCCTGGGTGCAATCATCAAAAGTGTGGAAAATGACGAAGATGATGAAAAACATACACAAAACATTAAATATGAATGAATGAATAACAAAGCTTTTTTTTTAATATAGGCACTAGCATTCAAAAGTTTGGGGTCAGTAGTTTTTTTTTTTTTTGAGGATGCATTAAATTGATCAAAAGTGACAGTTAAGACATTTATAATGTTACAAATGCTGTTTATTTTCTATTCATCAAAGAATCCTGAAAATAGTAAGCTGTTTGATAAGATATTGATAAGATTATCATATTAGAATGATTTCTGAAGGATCATGTGACACTGAAGACTGGAGTAATGATGCTGAACATTCAGCTTTGATCACAGGAATAAGTCACATTTTAAAGTATATTCAAATAAAAAAAAGAGTTATTTTATATTGTAATAATATTTCACAATATTAATGCTTTTAGTTCGATCAAATAAATGCAGCATTGGTGAACATAAAAGACTTAAAAAAATAATAATCTTTGGATCCTTAGTGTAAATGAACACCAATAGTACAGCAACCGTAAAATTACACTTAAATGTTCTTTTTCTGAAGTATGTAACAGAAAAAAAGTAGATTTTTCTTTTCTTTTTGAGTGAAAACAACCACTTCTTCAACAGAAAAATGCTGATTTAATCAACTTCCACAAAACAGAGAGATAGCCATGCATTTGCATTTGCATTTGATGGCCATTGCATTTGAGAGCTCGAGTCAGGAAACTTTCACAATGCATGCCGACAAAAACATAGATAGCAAAGAGAGCATATTTCATTTGATGCAAATAAAACTAAGGCTTTGAGGAAACCCATGAAAACTCCGGTATGAAATGAATGGTGGTTTCCATTTCACATTGAGTATGTCATGTGCCGCTATGGTAATTTTGTTATTTACTTATGTTATGATCAAACCAGTAGAGGTCCAATTAGAAGTTTAACTATGCTCAACAGTCGATCTGATCCACAGGATCCACGGCCACAAATCCAAATCCTGGAGGCGCCAGTGCAGATTCTGCGCTCCCCGAGGACCACAGATCAGTTTGCAGAGCATTTTTTTCCCTCTAACAGAGCGTGATGTGCGCACTGCTCAGACTCTCATTCATTCGATAACCTCTCTGATACCTCTGTAGAGATCTAGTGATGGGGTTTAGTACTTGTACTCACTGTAAATGGTGCTTATTCGTGTCACCACCATCCCAGACCTGGATGAGGGCCGCCATGCAGATCGAAAAGTCATCAAGGGCTCGCCATGGGCACTTAAGGACACAAATTAGGGCACAAGGAGGGTTTTCCCAGCAGTCTTTGGCAGAAAACACACCAATGGTTTTTCCTTAAACACTATTAGAAGAAAAGATTCTATGTAGAACCTTAAAAGGTTTTGTCAGATGCTTCATACAGTGCATAGGACATTTTAAGGGTCCCAGTCATGGGATCATTTTATGGATTTAGTTTAAAAGCAGAGGGTCGGTTCTTTCTTTTGATAAATTGCATGCTCAGATATTCATATAACAAAATATTCCGAATATTGTAATTCAATATTTGATCAAACATGCTGGCGGTGTCTTGCAACTTTAAAAAAAAAAACGTTAATAAATACAAATTAAATATTACATTTTTATAACGTTAAATGACAAATAGTCGTCAATGTCTAAAAATAGGAAGTTGGCATTATTGCATGTGACTGAGAATGTGTGGACGCTCAGATCCAAGCTAAGGTGTGCTCAACAACCACACACAGGAGAAAGAGACAGGCCTGCATTCCTGCGGCTCTCCTCAAAGGGGATGGAATTCCCCCGTCCCCAAAAAATAACACATGCACATCCATAACATCCCAGGAATGTTTTAATATCTGTCAGAATGCACAAAGTGTATGATTTGTAGAGAAAACGCATGGAGCATAAGTTAAAGAGACAGGACGGTATGTTGTGGTTTCGGGAAGCTCGGCACTTTACGTCCGCTTGTGCACATAGATAGCGACGAGTGTGAGAACGTGATACGTATACTGTAGCTCTCATTCATGAAGTATTAACCATTGCAGGGCCTGAGGCAGTAGATGTGCCGCTTTCCCTTTTAAATGACCCGTGTCCTCCATCTACTTCAGTTTATTTGCCCTTTTCTGCTTTTTAACTCCTTGTTAACTCGTTTTAAAGGGACAGTTCCCACAAAATGTACACTGTGTTTGTGGTCGGTACGATTTTTAAATGTTTTTTGTCTCTTATGCTGTGTTTATTTGATCGGAAATACAGTAAAACAATTTCTATTTTAATATTTTTTAAAATGTAATTTATTCCTGTGATCAAAGCTGAATTTTCAGCATCATTACTCCAGTCTTCAGTGTCACATGATCCTTCAGAATCATTATGATATGATGATTTGCTGCTTAAGAAACATTTCTGAATATTATCAAGGTTGAAAACAGTTGTGCTGCTTAATATTTTTGTGGAAACCAAGATTTATTTTCAGGATTCATGAACAAAGTTCAAAATAACAGCATTCATTTGAATGAGAAATCTTTTGTAACATTGTAAATGCTTTTACTGTCATCATTTACACATCATACTGTTGTCCCAAACCTGTAAATTACTTCATGTTTGGTCTGTTTCTCACAAAAAATCTGTATTATGACTTTAAATATAGCAAACAAGACATTCAGAGCACTTTTATAGCCCTTTTTAAAGCTCGAAAGCTTCAGTCTCAATTATTGTAATTGCACTGGAAAAGAGCAAAACATTTTTTACATTTCCCAATTTGTGTTCCACACAGAAATGAAAGCCATACAGTTTTGGAAGATTATGAGCATTTTCATTTTTGGACAAACTATTCCTTTTACTACTACTTATACTTTCAATTCCTACCAGGGTTGTGTCATTGATATCTCTTCATCAAGCTATTCCACTTTTCTTTTTTGTTATTATTTGTGCCTCTCTCCTTCCCTAACATTCCTTCTACATCCATCTTTTATTCATACTTGGCCTTCAAGCTTCCCTCACTCTGTGGTTAATGTGATCTGAGCCAGTATCTCCAGACACAGATTGCAGTATCTGTGAGCACAACCATGTCCATACGTCTCCCACCCTAGCCCGCTCTTGCTCAATCTCTTTGGTCCATGTGGTTTGAACCCCAATCAAGAGACTCAATCATTCATTTCTGAACTTGCAGATTAAGCTCAAGGCAAAAAGCCACTGTCCAGTGGTCTCGAAGCTTTGGACACAGAACGGATTTACTTGCATGTACGAGACACTGCCAAGATACTAAGCAGGGCTTAAAATGCACTTTATAAAAGCCTGCATTAATGTTGAATAAGCCTGGTTAGTACATTAAATATTAGGGTTTCATACACAAAAAATGCATTTAATACATAAATATGGTCACACTTTAGATTAGGGTCCAATTCTCAGTATCAACTAACTATTAACTATGACTTTTACCTCAATAAACTCTAAATTAATGCTTATTAATATTTAGTAAGGTAGTTAAGTTTAGGTATTGGGTAGGATTAAGAGATGTAGAAGCGGCCTCGCGTCACCAAGGTCAGATAAATCCCATCACATAGAGCCTCTTTCACCTAGCTATCATCATATAGAGACTGTGTCTGTTCCCCGAATTTGGAAATCCAAAAAACGTTTAAACCCATCTAAGGTTAAAAATTTAATTGATGTTCAACAAATAAAAAACACCTAGCTATCTTTCACCTAGCTATCATCATATAGAGACTGTGTCTGTTCCCCGAATTTGGAAATCCAAAAAACGTTTAAACCCATCTAAGGTTAAAAATTTAATTGATGTTCAACAAATAAAAAACAGCTATAATACAGATGAGCAAATGCTAAAGCTTGGGTTGCTGAATATTCGATCGCTTACTTCAAAAGCACTCGTTGTTAATGATATGATTTCAGATAATAACCTAGATGTGCTGTGTTTGACAGAAACCTGGCTAAAACCAAACGATTACATTACTTTAAATGAATCAACCCCGCAAGATTACTGTTATAAACATGAGCCTCGTCTGAAACGCAAAGGGGGTGGTGTTGCTGTAATCTATAGTAATAGTTTCAAAACCACTAAGAAATCAAGTTTTAAATATAATTCTTTTGAAGCATTGGTGCTTAATGTAAAAATATATAGTGTAAACGATAAATCACGTTTGAGATTTGTGCTGGCTACTGTATACAGGCCACCAGGGCACCATACAGACTTTATCAAAGAATTTGCGGACTTTCTATCAGAATTAATATTGACTGCAGATAAAGTACTAATTGTTGGTGATTTTAATATACACATCGATAATGAAAAAGATGCATTGGGATTGGCATTTAAAGACATTGTAAATTCAATTGGAGTTAGACAACACGTGTCAGGACCTACTCACTGTCGTAATCATACTCGTGTCTAATATTATCACACGGAATAGATGTGGATGCCGTTGAAATTCTGCAGCAGAGCGATGACATCTCAGATCATTATCTAGTCTCGTGTAATTTGCATTTAGCCAAGGCTGCAAAGCCGACTCCGTGTTTCAAATATGTGAGACCTATCACTTCTGCTACTAAAGATTGCTTTATTAATAATCTTCCTAATCAGTTTCATCATCTCAGCATCTCAGATAGCTTAGAAGAACTAGATATTACAACAGAAACGTTTAACTCTCTCTTTTCCAGCACTTTAGACACAGTTGCTCCGTTGCGCTTAAAGAAGATTAAAGAAAATAGTCCAACGCCGTGGTACAACGAGCACACTCGGGCCCTTAAGAGAGCAGCCAGAAAAATGGAGCGCAACTGGAAGAAAACAAAACTAGAGGTATTTCGCATTTCATGGAAAGAGAGCTCAATTACTTACAGAGAGGCTTTAAAAGCTGCTAGATCTGCTTATTTTTCACCGAAGTTTCCAAGCAACACAGCAGTAATGACTTTATGAACTTCTTCACTTATAAGATTGATAATATCAGGGACAAAATTATAACTATGCAACCGTCTACTACAGTATCGCATCAGGCAGTGCATTGTAGTCTCCCTGAGGAAAAATTTGATTCATTCGTTGCTATAGGAGAGGAAGAATTTACTAAACTCATTAAATCATCTAAATCTACAACATGTATGTTAGACCCTATACCGACTAAGCTACTGAAAGAAATACTTCCAGAGGTCATAGATCCTCTTCTTAATATCATTAATTCGTCTTTGTCTCTAGAATACGTACCAAAAAACTTTAAGCTGGCTTTGATTAAACCGCTTGTTAAAAAAACGCAACTTGATCCTTCAGAATTAGTCAATTACAGGCCGATCTCGAATCTACCTTTTCTGTCAAAGATATTAGAAAAGGCAGTATCCTCACAACTGTGTTCCTTTCTTGAAAGAAATGATATCTGCGAGGATTTCCAGTCCGGATTTAGACCGTACCATAGTACCGAAACAGCTCTCGTTAGAGTCACAAATGATTTGCTCTTATCATCCGATCGTGGTTGTATCTCTCTATTAGTGTTACTCGATCTTAGCGCTGCATTTGACACCATCGACCACAACGTTCTTTTAAATAGATTAGAACATTATGTTGGCATTACGGGAAATGCACTAGCATGGTTTAAATCATACTTATCTGACCGTTATCAGTTTGTAGCAGTAAATGATGAGATGTCTCATCGATCACAAGTTCAGTATGGCGTACCACAAGGCTCAGTACTAGGACCGCTGCTGTTCACTCTGTACATGCTACCCTTAGGAGATATCATTAGGAAACATGGAATTAGCTTTCACTGTTATGCTGACGATACTCAGCTCTATATTTCTTCAAAACCTAACGAAACTTATCAATTCACAAAATTAACGGAATGCATAGCGGATATAAAAAATTGGATGACTTGTAATTTCCTACTTCTAAATTCTGAAAAAACAGAGTTTCTAATTATTGGACAAAAAACTTCCTCACGTAATAACCTAGAATACTGTCTAACACTTGATGGCTGCTCTGTTAAGTCTTCGTCGTCGGTTAGGAACCTGGGTGTGCTCTTTGATACCAATCTTTCATTTGAAAGTCACGTGTCTAGTATCTGTAAAACTGCATTTTTCCATCTTAAAAATATATCTAAATTACGTCATATGCTCTCATTGACAAATGCGGAACAATTAGTTCATGCGTTCATGACCTCAAGGCTAGATTATTGTAATGCTCTACTGGGTGGTTGCCCTGCACGCTTAATAAACAAACTACAGCTGGTTCAAAACGCAGCAGCTCGAGTTCTTACCAGAACCAGGAAGTATGACCATATTAGCCCAGTTCTGTCAAAACTGCACTGGCTCCCTATTAAACATCGCATAAATTTTAAAATATTGCTGATTACTTACAAAGCACTGAATGGTTTAGCTCCGCAGTACTTGAGCGAGCTCTTAACGCATTATAGTCCTTCACGTCTATTACGATCTCAAAATTCCGGCCAGTTGATTATACCTAGAATATCAAAATCCACTGCTGGCGGTAGATCCTTTTCCTATTTAGCACCAAAACTCTGGAACAGTCTTCCTACCATTGTCCGGGAAGCAGACACACTCTGTCAGTTCAAAGCCAGATTAAAGACACATCTCTTTGACCTAGCTTTCACATAATACATTATAGACTTCTATAATTTAATGTTATGCTGCATAGATTAGGTCAGCCGGAACTGGGAACACTTCCCAAAAATCCTGATGTACTCGTTACATCATGAGAAGAATGGCATCTACGCTAATTTTAGTGTCTGTGTTTATCCCAAGGTTTTTCCTGCAGCCTGCCGGATCCAGGCCGTATCCAGATCTGACGAAGGACCTTCACCTGGACCGATGACAACGCAGTGCTGAAGTGCCAACTAGTCTCTCCCTATGGAGGATCCCACTGCCACTCTACAGATAAGGCGTTGTCGGGAAAATTCGTCTCGCGGTCCTACCCCAAAGCAACAAATAAAATAAAATTCCTTATCAAAATTTATAAGGAAAGACAAGTATTTTGTTTAGGCTTGGCTTGTAGGGAATTCCAAACCTGCGTATATTCTAACGCACATAACTATAGAACCCATTCTAAATGCGCATGTGACCGCCATCAGCGTTTCTCACAGGTTCGCGTTTAAAGTCTGTGTAGAGAGAATGGTGTCGTCTTAGCGGCCCCTAATTTAATAACAAATGATCATTGCGACGGAACCAAATCAATTAAAACTAACTTTAGATGGAAATAACTTAACTCTGCTGTAAAGCCGAAACAATCTCTGTTACCTTAAATTATACGCTTATCTCTGTAAAGCTGCTTTGAGACAATCTACATTGTTAAAAGCGCTATATAAATGAAGATGACTTGACTTGACTAGAATATGGTCATGCCAAATAAGGCATTAATATGTGCTTTATAAGTACTAATAAACAGCCAATATCCTATTTATATGCATGCTAATAAGCAATTAGTTAATAGTGAGGACTGGACCCTAAACTAAAGTGTTACCAAAAATATATTATTTGAAAACACCCTATTATCTTACATAATTTA
Source organism: Scardinius erythrophthalmus (assembly GCF_964197995.2). Lineage (NCBI taxonomy): Eukaryota > Metazoa > Chordata > Actinopteri > Cypriniformes > Leuciscidae > Scardinius > Scardinius erythrophthalmus. Next base: position 41,047,502 of record NC_138230.1, on the reverse strand, counting down.
GCTTTTTTAAGTAAATTTTGATTTTAGATATTTTTTAAAGGGGTGGTATAATGCCCTTTTCACAAGATGTAAAATAAGTCTCTGATGTCTCCAGAGTGTGTATGTGAAGTTTTTGCTCAATATACCCCACAGATATTTTTATATAGCATGTTAAAGTTGTAAATTTTTGAGGGTGAGCAAAAACGCACTGTTTGTGTCTGTTCCTTTAAATGCAAATGAGCTGCTGCTCCCAGCACAGAGGGCGGAGCTACAACAGCCTTTTTATGTTCAAACCGAAGTCAGAAAGATGGAGATACTCAAGAAGAAGTGACAACATGTAGACAACCTTTCTGAATGGTTAGTTGGTGAATTTATGTAGCTTATGTGTAGTTATCTTCTAGTCATTAATTAGCATATTCTGTCTTGATAATATATAAATCACGTTCCCGGGGGCGGGGATTATGTAAATTTTAGGGTTAATGATGTCACTAACCTGGGAGGAAACACCTGTAGTCCCTACCAGCCGTTTGTTATAGTCCTTAAAAAACAATTTCTTTAAAAGCAAATATCTCCCTTTGCTTTGAACTTTGACCTTTGTAACTTTGGAGATGTTGTTTATGCTCAAACAGCAGCATTACACACTAACTAAAGATAAAAAAGTGAAATCATATTCAACCACCCCTTTAAAAAAACAACAATATGGATTAAGAAAATGATAACTATCTGACGAGACATTTCAATATTAATGTTGTACTTTCTGAGCATACAAAAACCTCAAACAAAAATGTTTGCTGCTGTTAGAATGGCAAGGTTTAAATATTTGCATGTTTAAATATTATAATATCAGTGAATTAACAGAAGTGCTACAAAATTTCAGACTCTTGAATGAATTCATTAATGATACACTGGTAAATGTTTGAATGGTGACTCATTCCAGTCCATGAGCCGGCAATGTGTCTCATTAAAACGGATGGTTAGTCATGCATCATTTGTTTAGAATATCTTGCAGTGTGGTGTCAACAGAGTGAGGTACTCTGATGATGCTCAAGAGGTGTAGAGGACACTCTGTCTTACCTTTGTGCTCCACAGTTTTACAGTCCAGTCGAAAGAAGAAGTGACAAAGAGGTGTGAGAAATCGACAGGGCCCACAGCACTGTGACAACTGATGCCTGTCACTGGCCCCTGATGGCCCTCAAACATCTCACAGATGCCAGCTTTACTGTGGAGCAACACAAAGCGATGGTCAAAAACAAATAGAAGGAACCATTAAGGCCCTCTATACACCTGATGTAAGTCTAGTGCATGTATATGTACTTTACTGCTCAAAAGTTTGGGGTCAGTCAAAGAAATTTTACTTTTATTCAGCAAGTTTCAATAGGTAGTAAAGACATTTATAATGTTACGTAAGATTTATATTTCAAATAAATGCTGTTCTTTTCAACTCTCCATTCATCAAAGATTTTGAACTATTATATATTTTTTTCAGTATTATGTAAAAAACATTAAATATTAACAATTGTTTTCAACATTAATTATAATAAGAAATGTTTCTTTAGCATCAAATCATCATATTAGAATGATTTCTGAAGGATCATGTGACACTGAAGACTGTAGTAATGATGCTTAAAATTCAGCTTTGATCACAGGAATAAATTACATATAAAGGTATATTAAATTGTATATTAAAATTGTTTTTACTGTTAAATGTACTGGTAAAATATTACCGACCCCAGACTTTTGTACATGCTTTTCCAAATGTTTTGATCGGAAAGCCAAGATTAGAACCCTTGTTTTGATTGACAGGTGAGTAGGCGGTCCTTTGCCGCTGTCTGGGACGAACATCACTACAAACATGATCAGAAAATGCGTCCACGTGTGTTTCCGACAACCTCTGAATTTGGTTTAAGTGATTGTTTATTTATATTTCATTTATCTCTGACCACTTATGACCGGATCACCCGAGGACGATAACTATAACAATAACGATAAAGATACAGTTCTAAAAATGTAAAAGAATAGCAGAGTCCACACCACAACTACAACGATAACGGCACAGAGAAACAACATGTTGGAATCACTTTCAGATCTATTTTTTCCAGCTGATGAATGAAAAAAACACTGACAGCCAATTAGAATCCAGCCTGCTTTAAAGAGCTCGAGCATTTAAAGCGACAGACGACATAACTGGAGTGTGTGCTTAGAATAAACAGAACGATATTGTGTGTTGGTGTGGACACTAATATAGTTATCATTCTAGTTATTGTTTAACTGGCCTTAAGGGTTATCATGGACAGTGTGTCAAATGCATGCGTGTGTGTGCCACTCACCTGCCGTGTCTGGACGCTGTATACACTGTCCCCTCCTCACTGCCAACTATATAATTATTGACGTCTCCAGTGGGAAAGGCCATCCCAGTCACAGCCACTGGCTTAGACTTGTTATAAACAAGCTCCATGCTCTCCTACAATTGAGCAAGCAGACTTGTATACAGGTGTGATGGATGCTGGTAGTGTCAGGTGTTGATCAGATGTGCCAGAACTGACCTGAGGCTGTGACAGCATATCCAGGCTCCAGGAACACATACGTCCATCTGTGGACACCGTGATCAGGTTGTTGGCGTTCTGGGTGCCGACCACATTGACGCAGTACACTGGGTGCTTTGAGAAGATACAGTATGTCACATACAAATTCGTATACAGTAGTAGTGGCCAAAAGTGATGTCTGCAGTGGATATTTGTTGACACAACAAGTATGATTAAACCATCAAAATATGAGGAAAATATTTCTTTTATTTTAAAATATTATAAATATGAGGGAAGAACAAAACACTAAACTTGGTTAAGGTATTTATCTGAGAAAATTGTTTGGCAACAAAGGCAAACTACAACTACAGTTTTATTTTTGGCCAAGAATTATGTTGCACAATTTGACATGTTTCATTGCATTCTGACAAAAAAAGCTATTGACTCCAAGTACAACTATGCAACATGCTTACAAAATCTGTAACAATTTAAACAAATATATTTGAATAAAGGGTGAAGAATACAACGGTATGGCCAGCAAACATGTTGCAAAATTAAAGCTATGAACTGAATGTGTACACAGACACAATACCTAGCCTGTGAACTAACATGGCTCGGGCATCTGCCCGTCTGCAAATACAGTTGATTGTGTGAATCCATTATGTCGTTATTGCCGTCAATTTGATTTTGTTTTTTGACCAACAATGGGCTCTTTCAGATGAGCCGGTGGAGTGGTGAGACGGCAGTCGGGACATAGGCTTTCATTATTGAGGGCACGGGAGTTTAAACCCTCAGCATGTATGGCATTCAGGGGCCGTGTGTGTGGCAGCTGAGCACAATAAGGGTCTATGGACGTCCCTTTTCTCTGCTACTAGGCTGTACTGTCTTTATTGCATGACAAGGAGTTAGATGGGGCTCATTGAGCCTGACTGTGCTGACAGACGGAGTCTAGCCCTGGGTAGACTTTTGCTCAGAGAGAAGACGAGGTCAGGAATATGTTGAGGGGTGATTGCTCCCAGTCCCAGCATTAAAGGGATAGTCCACCCTAAATGAAAATTGTGTCTTCATTTACTGACCCTCATGCTGTTCCAAACCAGTAAGATTTTCTATCTCCTGTGGAACTCAAAAGGAGATGTTTTTAAGAATATTCATGCCATACAGACTAAGATTTAAGTCGTTACTTACTGAAAATCTTGCTTGACAGTCGTGTACACCATTTACATTCAGTGTATGGAATAGAGCGGCTTGGGCATTCTGATATAATATCTCATTCCACAGAATATGACTCTTTCACAACACTTTGGTCTCCCCACTAGTATGCTATTTTAAAGGATCCTAATTTTTCTCCAACAATAGGTTAACTTGTATGCAAGATCAAAAAACACTATAATTTTCTCATAATATACATTGCACAACTCCTCATTTCTCAAAGAGCATGAAAATGGTTTGTTTGAAGATGCAGTCTCTCTAAGCCCCTCCTTTCTGAGAGCCTACTCTGCTCTGATTGGTCAGACGGCCCAGTCTGTTGTTATTGGTCGACCGCTTACAGCGCGTATTGTAAACAAAATGCCAATTACCATATCTGAACTTCAGCTCCGGAGGCTTCCTCAGTGCTTGATACTCAGTGATATGAACTAATAATGGCATCAGTTTTACCATATCAAATAGTCTATGTTCACAATGCAATTTTTTTTTGTATAGATGTTAACATTTTAATGTGGCCAATATCAGATTCCAGTGTGAACAGATCATGGTCCTGGACTGACCCACACGCGCAAAAGAACGATAAAAAGACGTCACGTAGCACGCTGTCATACTGAAGTAAACGTGGAGAATATTAAATTAAGTGATTATGTGTATATTTTAAGTGTGATCTGCCGCTGAAGCCAGTGAATTCATGCGTAGGCAATATAACCTCATGTTTCGCTTGTAAATAGAGCTGTCACTGTAATATTTATGAGCTCTGACACATCACTGTCATTCACTCACTACCTTGCGCAACTGTCTTGATAACTGCAGGTATGTAAAATCTTTGAGGTGACTCCCATGAGAACAGAATTGTGCCGAATGTTGCTCTAGAGTGACGTTAAAAGTCTCATGAATTCCGATATGACCGTTCAGACTGCGGTCGCATTGTAAAACATCTGACCTGTATCGGATTTAGCACCACAAATGGAAGTATCACAAATCGGAATTGAAAAGATCAGATGTGGTTTGTTAACACTGTCATGACAAAAACAGATCTGAGTCACATGTGAGCAAAAAAACACATTTGCCTGCAGTCTGAACGAAGCCTTCGAGTCGGAGTCCTCATGCTTTTAAAGTAAATTTGCTTTTGCAGCGCTGAAAACGATGTCTTCTTGATATGTCGACAACACGAACCAATCTCTTCCAGGCCTCAGCTACAACTACAGTGTTTGAGGGCGGGGCAAAGTAGACGTTTTTCACAGGCAGCCAATGAAGACCATAGGCTGGCATTATGCAAATTTGTTACATAGGTATGTAACTGGAATTGAGACTGTAATCGCTGACGACTCGTTTCGGCAGTTCAGAATCAATTTCAGGACAATAACTCCATTTTTTGAGCACTTTGATCTTTAAAACTTTGCAGACCTTTTACATTCACAAATTGCATGCTGCATGAAAGGAAATATTGGAAAAAGCATGATGGGGGACTTTAAGTTTAAGAAGGATGATTGTATCTGTAGTGTTCTTACTGTATGCGCTGCAGCGGACAGGGGAGTCCTCTGAACCGGCGTTCTTCTGTGACTTCTGTTGTCCCAGAGAACAATCTGCCCTGAATATGTGCCACCCACCAAAAGGTTAGGATGAAACCGGGCAAAACCCACCGACACCACTGGAGACTGGAAAAGACCAGATAAGGCAAAATCTTTAGGACAAAAAGACAAAGGAAAGAGAGAATGATGAAGGTGAAGATGAAGGAAAGGTGGGCAGAGTACCAAACTATGCTAAGGATTGTGGGAACAGCAGTTTTATATTACAGCATCATAAACAGAGTGCACTAGAGCGAAAAGCGCTGGCTTTTGTTGTGACAGCCTTTCCCTCCATCTTCACTTTTATTGAGTTTTTGGTTCCTCTTCAGTGCCTGTCACATGAAACGTGCCCGAACGCTTACATATTTTCACACAAAATTCTCCGCAGCGGCCTTCACAATTATCTCAGGAGACCAATTACTGACAGCAAGGAGACAACGATATTTTGTTTTACTTGCAAAACTGCCCTTTTCGTGGTGATGTGACAGCAGCGGGCGGGACAGAAGTGTAAAAAAGCGTGTTTTCATTGCGCTCTCCAGTCGTCGGTAAAGCAAAGACTAGGACTGTCTCCCTTCATGCACCGCACCATCTGCGGCCTCGCCGTCATGCACACAGAGTTCATTTTAAAGTGACTGGAAAACAAACCAGAGAAAAAGAAAACACGCTTCTCTTTTCTTTCATTCGTTTCCCCCTCTAAAAAAATACAGCTTCTAAGAGGCTTCGGGAGCAGCTTCACATGTGAGGTGGTTTTTTAAAAGGACTCAAAATAAACTAAGCTGGAGGGGTAAAAATAAAGGCGAGTTGAGTTTATTTACACTCAGGACACGCAGGCAAATCTGGTTTAAAGTTTAAACGCATTAAGACAAAAGCGTTTGATGGTTGGACGGGAGATTATTTGACTGATTGTGTGATTGAATGCGGCCTGATGGAGAAACACTACACAAATACAGAGAACCGGTAATTTTCAGAAATGATTCCCTTCATTTACATACCAGAAATGAATGACGTTATGTTTCGTTAAATCAAGAAATCAAAATTTATACTTTTTTTATGGAATATCACATTTTTATTATAGATCATAGATACATGCACATCATTATTTTTTTTTAACATTCATGCCCTTCTTTAATCAAAATAACTTCCCCTCCCTCTTGCAGGGACATCTCTTCTCTTCTCTGATGATGTGTTTAGCGACACGAGGGCGGGGCGACCTGTCACTCACATGAGATTGACCAATAGCAAACCACAACAATCCAATCAATTCCCCATGGACAAAACCAAGTCCCGCCCTACATTTTTTCTTGTTCGAGAAGCCGTTTTACTTGGATAGACATCACAATAAGGAAGAAAAGACAATCGCAACTTCTGTTTCATGCCGACTGGATTTCACACACGAGTTCTTTAAAACAAATACTCCTGGAACTATTTTTCAGTGGTGTTTCAACACTGCTACTTAATCTACAGCGCAAAACATACAGAGTGCAATCAGTGATTAATGTAGCCAGATTGCCGAATGACTCTTGAGCAGTTTCTGAATACAGAATAGGAACTTTGAATACAGGAGTCAAAACCATAGAGCACAATCAGGGTATTCCAAATCCAAACGGTTCTCAAACAATTGACTCTTTTGAGCCAATTCTTTATAGTGAATCAAAACCATACAGCACACACCCAGGGTAAATCCAAACGATTCATGAACAAATGACTCTTTTGAGCTAGTTCTTTTTGGTGAATCAAAAATATAGAGTGACCAATGTAGTCGAGTCGATTCTTTTTAGTGAATCAAAACCATACAGCACAAGTGTATTCCAACTGATTCACAAACAAATTATAGTGAATGATTTGGTTCTTCATAGTGAATCAAACACATAGAGCTTACAACATATTCATGAGACTTAAATCAGTATAGACACTGACTGGTTGTTCATATTATAACATATGTACAGTAGTTTAAGATACTGTACACATTATGTCCTGTAATCAGTGGTATTTTATAAATGAAATGTTACCACATTTTTTTGTTTGTTTAGTATTATTTAATACAGTTAAAGCCAATATTTGGATTGCATTTATGCTGCCTCCAAAAAGACTATGAATAGTTGCGGAACAAATGACTTCAATCTAAAAAATGCTGAGTTGTTTCAACCCAACTTTCTGTCAGATATGGACAAACCCAGCCGTTGGGTTACATTTTTAACCCAACACTTGGGTTTGTCCATGTCTGACCCAAAGTTGGGTTTGAACAACCCAGCATTTTTCAGAGTGTAGTCTTTAAAAAGTCACCTTTTGCAAGAACTGATTTATATGTATTAGCTTCTAATTTATTATGATTCCCACCCCTAACTACAGTATTATGGTAGAAATAAAATAGAAAGCAGATAATTGCAAGTTACTACACCGGCTGCAATAATACAATCATAGGACATCAAAAGCCAACATTTCAGGTAATAAATTGATTAGTATCTTTTAAGAGGTTGAAAAGTTTCACTCAAGTCTTGATTAGTCTGATTGCCAGTACCGCTGGAAAAGGATCTCTGTTCGGTGATTAATGATCAGTCAGACCTGAATACTAACACAGAGACAGGGGAACATTGCTGCTTAAATACACGGCTATTTCAATCAGAGCCACAAGCCGACCTCTGAACCAAGTCTCTTTCTCTCTCTCCTATAGTCATGTGTCAGGGACACGCTCCCCAGACCAGCGCTTCATTACTGGGCTAATGAACATGAGCTGGGGTCACCACAACAAGAGGGTAATAACTCCACTATGAAGCCATTAATCAGAGACTTAATGAAGTATCGTAACCTGAAACTTCAGCTCAGGAGAGCAGTCCAGCCAACAGCCAATCACAGGCCTCTCCGCACACCACTGTTTTGATCAGACTCGTCTGCTGTGGTACGCTCTCATCCCTGTCCTGCAGCAACCTCTGACGACAGTCTCGATCCCTCCGCTTTCTGTTCCCAAACATGCTAATTCTATAGCAGAACAGATTCATTTTGATTGGATTAGCTGATTTGTATAAATGCATCTGTTCAATCGTTTACAAAACTCAACAACCAGTCCGACCTACTCCTGGCAGGGTTATTATTTCTAACTAAAACTAAAACTATTAAAAACATAGTAACACTTTAGTTTAGGGCTTATTAGCATGCATATTAATAGGATATTGGCTGTTTATTAGTACTTATAAAGCATATATAAATGCCTTATTCTGCATGACCTTATTCTACATCCCTTAGACCCTACCCAATACCTAAACTTAACTACCTTATTATTAATAAGCAATAATTTAGAGATTATTGATGCAAAAGTCGTATTTAGTAGTTAGTTGATACTGAGAATTGGACCCTAATCTAAAGTGTGACCAAAAACATTTCTGTTATTTGAAATAAAGCTGAAATTAAATAAAATATAAATATTAGTTGAAAAAAAAAATTGAAATGTTGCATTGGCAATAAACTGAAGTTGAAGCACTAAAATTATTAACTGTAAATAAACCAAAACGGAAATAAAAATAAAGTAAAAATATTTAGAATATGAAACCTAATAGAAATATTTTAAATAAACAAAAGAAAAACTAATAAAATGCTAAAAAGCACATAACAAAATTACAAAAAAATTAATCTTAAATTAACATGAAAACTAAAAATATAGAAATAAAATTCAAAACATTAATAAAACTATAATAAAACTAAAATAAAAACTAAAAATACACATGACTCATTGGCAATAATGGATATTTTTTTAATCCCAAAATAATTTAATTTAAAACAAATTTAAATTTCATTGGAAGTCATACAAAACAAACACTGAAATGTTAGTAAATTAAGCATGAGAAAATATATATAAAAAATATATCAAACAGTAAGGTCAATATAAATTATATAAAAAGAGATTAAGGCAAAAAATGGAGGCATACATAATGTATGACATTTTCTTGATGGCAAAATCATGTGTATAAAATCACAAACTTACATTCTGTAGGTCTTTTTTGAAAAGGTCAAAGAGGTCAAACCCCAAAAACCCAAAATAGTTTGGAATTTGAGCACTGGATGACAATGCCTTGCTATGGGGTAACGCTGTAGTCCTCGCTTCACTCCACAAAGTTCAATGCACTGGACAATGCTGACACGATGTGAACGAGCCTTTAATGATGAAAAACATGTCATAGGGCAATCTCAGTTTATAAAACATCAGATGTATTCTTCCCTCATTACTGTAACCACATAAATCCACAGAGACCTTTTGCTCCGTAACGAAGCGCAGAGAAATATGACAAGTATTTGAACTCTCTTTAAAGTCATAATCTAAACATGGCAAAGGCGCAAGACGCTGAGAGGAAACTGGATGAAAAGGCTGTATATTCACACCATATGGAGAGCGTAAGTTAAGATCCGTCTGTCTTCAACGCATGGATTCTGAAATCACCTCTTCAGTTTTACTGGAAGCCCACAAACACTATTCGAGCGCTGTGCTCCACATGCAAGCTTTTGCTACTGGAATTAGCTCACTTTGCCCTGTGATCTTTTCAGTTCTGTAGTGGAATTGCAATGCCAATTTCAGGTTTTAGTTTGTTCAAGGGAAGTTGGGATACATCTTCGTCTACATTACACTGAACAAAAAGTATAGTGGCAGAATTATTAAGTGAAAAGAATACGAATTATCATTTAATGTGCCAAATTTACTTCGTACTCAAGTTAATTCAAAGTATACAATAGTACCATGACCAATAAAATCATGGTAACGACTTAATACAGTCAATATTAGGAAGTTTCCTGATTGTTGTCCCCACCAAATTTCACTATTTCATCCATTTCGTCAATGCAGTCATTTCACCGACTGATTTAATTGAGAATATTTCACATTACAAGCTTAGCTTGACATCTAACAACCCAAAGCTCTGATGGAAGTCGTAAAATGCAAGTGAAAACACACAATCCCACAACACCTTCCTGGTTTCACTGGGACTAAGTGCTTCGGACATAATAATATCAATGGGAATGGTTCAGTATGGGATAATCCACAAGACTAACCTTGGCATGAGGAACACTCCCTCCTTTGTTGCCCCCTTTTTTTGCGGGCCGAAAGGGAAAAGAGGAGGAAAAAAAAGTCGGAGCCATTTGTCAGGGAGCAGATGACTGTGTAACAGACAGTACATTCACTGCCGCCTCCTCCTGAAGCACCACAATCATGTGGTTCTCAGCAAAGCTTATCAGCTCCAGATGCACTCCTCTGTCTTCCACCAGCATCCTTCGCTCCCTACCTCTTTTTTTTCCCAAACTGCACCCCACGGATTTTGTCACTCTGCGGTTACTGGCACAGGCCTTGTAATACCATATCTCCGTTTCAGAGAACAATGGAGGAGAAGCCAGTGAATGCGAGTAGTTTGATCTCTCTCTTTTACCTCGGACAAGAGGAAAGAACGGCCGTGTCCCGTCAATATGAATGAACGGTATTCTTAGCATAGTCAAAAATGGATGAAATGCAATTCTATACTTTATACTTTCATTTGATTTGGTAGTGCACTTATTTGTTATGGAGTTGCATGTGCTCATAAAGCTGAGTGTAGAAAGGCTTCAAAACAGCTTTTGAGACAGGAAGAGCAGAGACCTCCAGTCCACTATGGTTTTACTGCCATTTGTGAATTTGTTCCTCCTCAAAGTTCTAATCTAAAACATCAACTTTTCAATTCAGTCAACAAGCTCTCATATTCAGCTTGCTCCACATAACTTACATAATTCCACTTTTGACTGCATACACTTAAAGGGATATTTCACCAAAATACCCTCAAGTTTTTCCAAACCTGTTTGAGTTTCTTTCTTTTGTTGAACGGAAAAGAAGAATATTGAAGAATGTTGGTAACCTGACAGTCCATTGACTTCCATAGTAGGAAAAAAAAAATACTATGGAAGTCAATGGCTACCGTCAATTGTCTGGTTACCAACATTCTTCAAAATATCTCCTTTCCTGTTCAACAGAAGAAAGACACTCATGCAGGTTTTGAACAACATGAGGGTGAGTAAATGACAGAATGTACATTTTTGGGTGAACTTTCCCATTAATTTCTAAATAAATCCTATGGACCTTCACTTTTGGCCTACAGTTAGTGCTACTACATCATTTAAAAATGGTCTAGTCAGTGGATTGCTTAAACGACTTTATATTTAGATAGTTATAGTATATAGTTATCGACCTTGGTGTGAACGGGCCTTGAGATGTTCATTTGAAAAGTCTCTATATTCTCTATATCAGTGCGCACTGTTTCTGAACTCTTTCTGAAAGTTGCATTAGTAGTGTGTAGAAAGTAGCGGTTATGGTAAGGGGCGTCACATTTCCGAAACACACGGTTGATCAATCACAACACACTGATCCAGCCGACCAATCAGAGCACATTGTGCTTTTCAGAAGGAGGGGCTTCATAGAGACAGGAACTAAACAGAGCGATACTGACAGACTGGGAAGAGAGGAGCTGCAACAATGTCAAAAATAATGTTTTTGAACATTCCAGTGTGAAAACCTATTCTAGTAGGGAGCGAAAACAAAATCAAGACTTTGAAAAATGGCGTAATAGGTCCTCTTTAAAAGAGATTAAAGATGCAACTTTTCTGTGCACTTTTTACCATGCAAACGTTAACAGCTTATGTACAGTATTCTAATTATAGCACTTATAAAAGCACCTGAAAAAACTAAAAAAGTAGAAAACAATTCCAAATAAACTAGCCAACCATCATGACCCATCCCCCTATCTACATTAGTGCTTATTTGTGGATGCAAGAGCCGGCAGTAAAACCATAGTGGACTGGAGGTCTCTGCTCTTCCTGTCTCAAAAGCTGTGAGTGGTTTTGAAGCCTTTCTACACTCAGCTTTATGAGCACATGCAACTCCATCCACCAGCATTATGCAGAGCGGGCATCTCTCCAAGCTCCTGCGAACACATCTTCCTCTGTGCCAGCGAGCCTCAGGCATCCAACAGGGGTTCACACAGAGTCATCCTGGGTAAAATATATAAACGATATCAATAAAATACAGGCGATGCAGATGAGGGCTGACAGTATCGGTGAGCAGTTTTTGGGGTGTGCCCTTGATGTGGCGACAGGCAGCCCACTTGAGAAGGTCATGTGATGTTACTGGCGAGCCGGACCTGCTGTGATGATGGGCCCGAAAGAACAGCAGAGACGAGGGAGCCAAGATCACGCCACACAGAGCCCAAAACAAACCAAAACCACCACGGAAATATTCCACAACTGTCTGAACAGGAGTGGCCTTTTGTAGCCATCCAAAGCCAGAGAAACTGTGAAATGAAGGAGGAGAGGATAAAGACAAACAGAAGCTGCTTTTCAAAACCTAGTGTGCTGTCTTCGTACGCCGTTTTTTTAAAAGCGTTTTCCAGATGTGAAGTTTTAAAATGTACGCTACCATTCAAAAGTTTGGGGTCAGGATGATAAAAAAAGAAAATAAATTAATACTTTTTTATTTAGCAAGGATGCATTAAATTGATCAAAAGTGACATTTGCAATATTACAAAATATTATATTTCAAATAAATGCTCTTCTTTTGAACTTTCGGTTTATCAAAGAATTCTGAAAAAAAAATGGTTTCCACAAAAATATGAAGCAGTACAACTGTTTTCAACATTGATAATAATCATAAATGTTTCTTGAGCAGCAAATCAGCATATTAGAATGATTTCGGAAGGATCATGTGACACTGAAGACTTGAATAATACAAAATTCAGCTTTGAAATTACAGGGAAAAAATCCATTTAAAAAATATTTTAATAGAAAACAGTTACTTTAAATTATAATAATATTTCAATTTTGGTGAGAAACTTCTTTTTCTAAGATTTGGTGAAAATCTTTGAACGGTAGTGTATATGTAACTCGAGTATGCAACCTACTAATATACCCCATTCAATCCATATTCAAAGACTGCATTGTACGTGTCCATTGTGGAGATGGCAATCCCAGAATGCACTGATGAGCACAGTGAAAAAATATATCCAAAATGGTAGAGAAAGCAGGAGAGATGCTACTCTAAAAATACAAATCTACGGTATTTCAACTAATATCTGCATGTACTGTCTTTTTATGCTTATTAACTAATCACTTTGTTTGCTAAAGGCAAACTCCATTAAAATCAAGGTAACACTTTATTTTTATGGTCCACTTGAGACATCAATTACATCAATAACACTTATTAGAGTGTTAGTAGAGTGTCTGCTTAATATCTGCTAACACTTTATTTTTTTCTCCCTAACAGACACTTAAGTGACTTTGCAAGTACGTGTCAACTTATTCTACTAACCATAACACCTAACCCTAGCCTAACAGTCTACTAATACTCTGAGATTTAGTTGACATGTACTGTAGTTGTAAAGTTACTTATAGTTAGTAAAACCAAACATCGAAATAAAGTGTAACCAAAATCAATTGCCTCCCATGTATGTGATGTGTGGAGGTACCGCCAATGTAGTATGTCCACTTATGAGAACCTGTGAGGATTAGGATGCTGCCTAAGTAGGCAACGAGGCAGCTCACTGGGTTTTTGAACAGAGCTAGAGTGTGAGAAGAAGTATAAGGAGAGAGAGAGAGAGATGGAGCGAGAGATGTGGCAAAAAGAGGTAAAGTTGGAACAGCAAAAAGAGAAACTGAGGGAAAAGTGGGAGCCGGCGGTGCTGGAGGGGGGGTTTCTGAAGTATCCAGCACATGAAAGTTGCGGCTGTGGGTAAATCTGGAAAAACGACTGCAAAACTGCTGAACTCCGCCGTACGGCCTGCCAAGAGTGAGGGAAGCCGCAAAGGGAGAATAGGAGGGGAGAAGAAGAGAGGAGAGGAGCGTGTGGGGGATGAGTATATGGCTCTTGCATGCGTGTTCCTCAGAGGGAATAAGATCAGTGTGGTTTGGAAAGGTTAAGCAGCAGAACATGCTCGCACATTAAGAGCCATCAGATTCCCGGTCTAGTGAGAGGGGAGCACCGCCGTTTAGAACAGAGCCCAGAGCGAAAAACAATATCTCGGCAAATTGGCCCAACATCTTTCATCCTCAGCCAACGGCAAAATGTTTGGAGATCCTGTGCTTCTCTCTCCTCATGATGAAAAAGGGATGCTTGAACCTCAGGACACACTGAAGGAAAGCTGTGAAATGCCATTGCGTGTTATTCATCTTGTTTTTATATATGCTTTCTATACGTCCCATCTTTTCTGTAACCACTGAGCCCAAAGTGAGTCTTGATTCATGTGACACCACAATCAAATACACAAGAGCACTTTTTACAACTACAATACATTTTAGTGTCTTTTTTATTTGCTAAAATAGAAATACATTTTTTTCTAGAAACCTTCTCTTATGATTCCCAACAGGAATTTTACAAAGCATTTCTAAATCAGTGGCCAAAAACCTTACAGTCTGTAAGACACTGATGCCCTCAGCATGATCAGTGTTGGGTGTAGTTAATTACTAATTAATCTAATTACTGTAACCTTGAAAAAGTAAGGGATAACTCTAATTTTTCTGTAATTTAATAACAGTTACTTTTGATGTAATTGCATTAAATACTGTATAGACTATAGAACAATTCTGTATAAAAACAATAGAGGATTAAAATGTATGTTTGTAATGTAAATGTCTCCCTTTACACACTTTGGTCAGTTCGGGAATAATTTATGCAATTTTAAATTGTTTATTTGAAAGAATCAGAAATGCAGATTTGTGTCTGTCCTTGTATTGTTCAACTATTCGAGGTTGATATGGGATTGAGAACGTAATTAGTAATGCAAGTAATGCAATACTTTTAAGAAAAAGTAATTAGTACAGTAATCTAATTACACTGTTGAATATGTAATTAGTGGCTAGTAATAAATGACCTTTTAAGAGTAATTTACCCAGCATAGTATGGAAGCTTGTTTCTGCCACTGAATAATAAATAAATAATAATAATTGCGACTTTTTATCTCACAATTCTGACTTTTTTTCTCAGAATTAAGAGATATGAAGTCAGAATTGTGACTTTTTTCCCCAGAATTGCGAGATATGAAGTCAGAATTGTGAGAAATAAAGTCACAATTCTGACAAATAAAGTCGCAATTGCGGGATATAAAGTCACAATTCTGAGAAATAAAGTCGCAATTGCGTGTTATAAAGTCAGAATTGCGTGATATAAAGTCGCAATTGCGAGAAAAAAAACTTTACACGCAAATTCTGACTTTATATCTCGCAATTCTGACTTTATAACACGCAACTGCGACTTTATTTCACGCAATTGCGACTTTATTTTACGCAATTCTGACTTTATATCTCGCAATTCTGACTTTATAACACGCAATTGCGACTTTATTTCACGCAATTCTGACTTTATATCTCGCAATTCTGAGAAATAAAGTCAGAATTGCGAGATGTGAACTCGCAATTGTGAGATAAAAAGTCGCAATTATCTTTTAAAATGTTTTATTCTGTGGCGGAAACAAGCTTCCATAGCATAGTTTTCAATTATAAAGTCAAATGGGAATTTTTTTTTAAATGGCTATTTTATTTTATATATAAATATGAAAAGTCTGGTGTTTATGAACGTGTTAATATGGCACGTCTGAGCATGCTTGTGTTGTAAGTGTGTGAGTAAACGAGCATGTGTGTGTGAGAGGTGCTGGGCATTGGAAAAGCGGCGCATGCACGAGCAGTCCATGTGGGTGGGCAAACATATGCGGCTGTTAGGATTAGGAAGTGGTAAGCCACATCTTTTTATTACAGAAATGTCTCTCTAATATCTCTCCCTCGCACCAGGCTGTCGCCTCCCAGACTTGCTTACTTGGTCGTCTCCCTGAAAAGACTCCCAACCCAGAGTCTTTTATAATTAGCGTCAAAACCGACACCAGATATGTTTTACACACAAACCTCAGGATTTTTTTGGCCTGACCCAAGCGGACACACACCGTAATAAGGTGCTCTGTTCCGCTGCGGTACTCCAAGGCCAGCATGCACCTTTAATTAAATATCACCTTACACTCATTTAAATCAATGTCGTCATCTGAAGTGGTACGCTCCATTAGACCTCCCTTTTATTGAAGCTACCACTTCCTTTATCATGGCTTTCCAATTAGGTCGTTTTGGTATACATTTATTGTGAAGTGCTTAGAATACCATGAGTATATACTAGTGAGCTGCTTACTGCACAGTATGCACTACCTGGTGCCTACAATATTTTTTAAATAGTATGCAATATATAGCAATATATGCAATATGTAATGATAATTAATGATGATTAATATATATTTTAACTCAGTGAAAAATTTAAATATCTAAAATAAATGATTGTTTTCCATTTTAATCTAAATTTATGTAAAATGTCTTAACTTTGTGTAGCACAAGTAAAAAAGAAAAGATTAAAAGGTGTTATTAATATCTCTGTTCACTTGATATACTACGTGAATCAAGTCAAAGTGCATGTATTGCACATTCTGAAAATGCAAGAGGTCATTTCAAGGGGTCTAGTTGTTTGTTTAAGTATAAATAGTAGTAAGTATGATGTTCTGTGGGGTCTGTAATTCTGTCATTTACTCACCCTCGTGTTTCCAAACCTATATGATATTTTTGTCTGAGAAACATTAACAAGATATTTTTTAGAAATTAGCTTTTTTTGTATATACAATAGAAGTCAATGGTCACCAAAACTGTTTGGTGTCCAACATTCTTCCAAATATGTTCCTTTGAGATGAGTTGAGAAAGTCACACTGATTTGGAACAACATGACGGCGAGTAAATGATCACAGAATTTTCATTTTTGGGCGAACTATCCCTTTAACACTCTCTGACACTCCTTTAATGACGTGTGACGTGATTTTTGGAGGGTAAGAGTGTAAAGTCGTGCTGTGTTAAGGGTTTTCACCTGGCAGTGGTAGATGTACTCTGGTGTGGTCTTCTTGAATTTCATATTCCACACCAAAGCCACACCGTCTGGCTCATGAGGAGCGTCTTCATTGTTGTTGTAGGAGGCGACCAAGAGCTCAGGGTACTGGAAATATGGAAAGATGAAGAGAAGATAGTGAGGGCAGGAGAAAGATGTGAGAGAGAAAGAACAGAGAAGAGGATGAGAGTGATAAAGCTGACTGAGAGACAGAGCGAGGGAAGATTCCCCCTTTTAAATGAACAGGTGTTGACACAGAGGGAGAGGTCAGAGAGGGAGGTCAGTCTACCTGAGGGGACCAGTCCAGACAGGTGATGACCCGATGCTTTGACCAGTGCTCATCATAGAACAGACGATTGAGAGAGAGACTGGAGCCGCCCTGTAGATCTCTGAGAGGGGGAGAAACTGATAACATGAGCTCTGGACTTTTAATACACACTTAACCATATACGATAGTAATTAAAGCATATCATAACAGACACACACACATATATATATATATATATGAAGACTTCAGATGCAAAAGCCTCTAAGTGCCATCTGAAATTTTCTTCTAAAATTAGCATTTTTTTTTCAAGCTTGCATGTTTAAGTTCAGTAATTTTACTTTAATTACAATGAATGGGTCATTTTCATTGCCATTAAAGTGAAATAACTGAACATACACATACAAGCTTGATAAAAATGATCATTCTAGAAGAAAATTTCAAATGGCATCTGAATATATATATATATATATATATATATATATATATATATATATATATATATATATATATTAATTAAAGCAAATAAAAAATGATATACATTACCGTTCAAAAGTTTGGGGTCGGTAAGTAAGATTTTTTATGTTTTTGAAATAAGTCTCTTATACTCACTAAGGCTGCATTTTTAGGAACAAAAATAAAGTAAAAACAGTAATATTGTGAAATATTATAACAATTATATATATATATTTTTATTTGTATTTGCTTTACTATTATATATGGTGTGTAAGTGTATATAGAGTATATATATGTATATGTATGTGTGTATCAAAATACTTTAAAATGATTAAAAACATAAGAAAATATATTATTGTATTATTTATTTATATAAAAAATTACATAAATGTAAAATAAGAAAAAATGGTCAAAAATATCAGTGTGTTTTGCATTACCCATACAGAAGAAAGCTTGTTAATAGATGACATCATTATGCAAGAATTTATTTGAAGAACAATGTAGACACACACACACACACACACACACACACACACACACACACACACACACACACACACACACACACACACACACACACACACTATAAATACTACAGACTAGCACTAACCCTACCTATTTTTGCTATATTTATCTCACTGAGTTCAGCAAAACAAAAGAAGTTGAAAATACTCTAGAAATGTGATCATTTCAATAGGCTTTTATGACAGAACATAAAACATAAAGCAACCTACACATCCATTGCATTAAAAAAAAATGTATTGTGTAAACATTAAATTTGCACATTATACAAATCTGAATGCATCCAGATAATTGAAGCAGTTAATGGTTTTGGAATGGTTTGTCATTGTTGTTAACCATCTCACATAAATTAAATGTTTAACAATCAAGTTTGTTTTAATTCAACCATTAGTAATGCAATCATTTATAATTTATGATTGTTGTTAAATGGAATGTTTAATGCAACAATAAAATAAATGTAAAAAATACATAATTAATATAATAAAATATAATATAATATAAAATATAATGTTTATAAAAAAAGAAACAAATGATAGATCAAATACCCAGAAATCATGTTTTTGTGTCACGCAGCACATTCTCACCCCTCTTTATCCTCCAGGTCTCGTCCGCTGTAGTCGAAGAAGATGTTGGAGTCCTCAGCTAAAGCTCTCTCCATCACACGAATACTGCGGTCGAAGAAGATGAGGAACTCCTCCGAGTGCAGAACCTGCTGTTTCTCTTCCTCCGTCAGCTCCCGCGGGTGGCCTGATACACACGCCAGACAAAACACAACAAAAACTAAGATGTAAACACAGCTGCACAGTAAATAAACACAGAACAGGCCGTACGTTTTAATACACAAACACACAAAAGCACATGTCACGACCGCAGCGATGGCCTACGTGTTTACACCTACTACTTACATACAATAACACTAACAAACGGATCTAACCACAGACAAAATCATGGCCGTACAGCATAACGATGAGCAGAAACTGTACAAACTGGACCTAAACAAACCGCCCGCATTCTTCTTCCTGACTCCCAACGAGCTTTGAAGGTAGTTAAGCCAATTAGAAGGGAGATATGGGCGTAAAAAACAACAAACAAACAACTAAATGAATAAGCAAATACATTAGCGAGCACACACGGCTCTTAGTACATCTTTCCATAATGACAACACGCCCAGTTTTTCTCCTCCTTTTTTGATGTTATTGCGTTTCTCTATTTTCTCCCAGACTATTAGGGGCCCGTTCCTTTGATCCGAGCCCACTTGATTTGCGTGCCTTTTTTGATGACTCATAAGGAAGACAAAAGCGTGATCAAAGTCAGCGTGGAGTCAAAGCCCTCGTGTGCTTTCACAGTCTGCCTCTGTCCGGCCTCCCTCTAGTTATTTACCCTGTACACTTGCACAAAGAATGCACTCTCCACTCGCTTTGAAGTCCACTTGCTGGGGTCTAGTGACATTAAAGTTCGATCAGGCCTGACCCAGAATGCCGCGGCCCGATAAGCCCAGCCCCCAGACAGTGAGAATGCCATCTGATACGGCTGCGGGGTCACACGCGAGTGGCCACTCAACGCTCCGCTGATCCTGTTTGGTGACTTTGGGAATTTGACGTGTGGGAGGCCCAAACAACGACTAGTCAAATCAGCACAGGTGGGAACAAAAGTGATTTGTACAGTAGTGAAACTGTTTGAATCATAGCTTTAAAGAGGACCTGCTAAAAAAAGGGTTTTAATTAGGGATATGAACATTTTGTTCGATACCGATAACCGATAATTCCTTATATTTGAAAGCCGATAACCGATATATTGGCCGATAAATCTAAATAATAATTTTTGAGAGCCTGATTACAAAAACAAAAGTCTCACCATTAAAAGTCCCAAGCACACAATTATAATGTTCTCATTATAATTTTATGTAGCCTATATGACAGACTTGTGCTACACTGTATTTTTCTTTTTAAAGTGATTTGAGTCATATTTCAAGCAATTCAAAAGCATAATGGCAAACAGTGCGCATATGAAGCGTCTCAGCTTAAGGAAATACACCATTACTTATCGGCTTTAATATATCGGCCAAATTTTCTTATTGGGCCGATAACGATAACATAAAAAATGTACATATATATTGGCCGATGCTGAAATGGTGGCCGATATATCGTGCATCACTAGTTTTAATGCTTGAATGTTCAAAAAACACATTATTTTTCACATATTTGACATTTTTGCAGCTCCTCTCTTCCCAGTCTGTCAGTAACGCTCTGTTTAGTTCCTGTCTCTATGAAGCCCCTCCTTCTGAAAAGTGTAATGTGCTCTGATTGGTCGGCTGGACCAGTGTGTTGTGATTGGTCACCTTGCCATAACCGTGAGTTTCAACACGCAAAATTATTTAAATAAGGAATATTGTGACGTGTTCGTTCCCGGAAGTAAACTCAAGACTACAATGGAGGCGTTTCAGGGAGTTCAGAAACAGTGACACTGATATACTGTAGAGAATATCTCACTTTTCAGAACTTTTTCATGCTCAAACAGCAACGTTACACACTAAAGAAAGTTGAAAATGTTAAAAAGCATGAAAGGGCTTCTTTAAATGACCTTTTTGGGAATCTTTTGTCACTGTAAATAAGTTAAATCATACATACTGTAATTGTAAGATACACACATTACTTCACTGGCGGAAGGTTTTACATAGAATGCCTTGCATAGCAGCGCAAGCTGTAAATCACATGGCAAATTATTAGAGGTGCTACGTCATGTTAATAAACCCCTCAATGTCATGTCACTCCACCCATGGCTCATTAACCGCTAACAGGATGCATTTCCCGTTGAAACATCAAACGAAGGCCACAATAAAATTCCAGCTATGCCAACACAGAAGGAACTGCCCCTGTGGAACAGCCACACTGAATGTCATTTCAGTCAGTCTGGGTAATTTATCTACAAATCTGTTATGGTTTCTATTGGCACTTATGGAACATGTGTGCAGAACATGCGTCTCAACGCCAGGATTTACTGTAAAGAGACGTCTCTCTCGTGGAGTCTGAACTGAGCAGATGTTGTTCTGTGTAACATCCGACATACAGAAGTCAAATGTGCTAAATTTGTGCCAGGTGGAGGCTGTTGGTGTAGGGAACACGCATTTATTACAGAGCAACTTCCCACACACCTTTACTATCTAAATAAGGGCACACCACTTCTATTTTTCTATCCAGTATATTTTTACATAAGAATAATTTGAAATACAACAGACTAACCTTAAAACTAAAATAATATGTTCTGATTAAGTATTGTTTTTATAATCTAATCTAATCTAATCTAATCTAATCTAATCTAATCTAATCTAATCTAATCTAATATAATATAATATAATATAATATTATATAATATTTTGGTAACACTTTAATAAGGTTTCATTAATTAACATTAGTTAAACTAAGACTTCTACAGCATTTATTAATAATGTTAGTTATGTTTATTTATTTACTCATTCATTACTAAAATCAAATGTTGTATTTGTTAACATTAGTTAATGCACTGTGAACTAACATGAACATCTTTATTAACTAACATTAACAAAGATTAACAAATACTATAAATGTATTGCTCATTGTTAGTTCATGTTAGTTTATACATTAACTAATGAGACCTTATTGTAAAGTGTTACCAATATTTGTAATAGCTTTATTAATATGAATAAAACATTTAGTTTAAAGGTAATTATAATTACTAATTTTAACCCTAGGTCTAAAAGAAAACGTTTTACAAACTTGAATTAACCACTGAATGAATAAAATAATAATAACTTACATTATTATTACAAACATTACCTTAAGCAGGAATCATTTCTGGACATCCTTAAAGGGAGTTTTATGAGATTTTTAGGGTGCTTTTACTCAAGCACTTTTGGTGCAGGTTCGATTGACTGAAAGTTTGGTTCATTTGGATGGCGTGAATGCTTTTTTCCGAACTTGGGTGCGCATCTGCGAACCGTATGTAAACTCTGGTACAGTTCGCTGCTTATATGAAAGGAATCATACTAAATAGCGGTAGTGAACTGATATTGACGACGTATGACTCGATAAAACTGTGTTTGTTTGTGTTCTCGCTCACTTTCCTAACTGACGCATGCAAGCAGAGCGAATCTGCTCACCTTCAGCAGAAATGAAAATGAAATGAAAACGCACCGCGGTTTGGACCCACATAATATAATGTGAACTCAGTCCAGCTGGAGTGTGAAAGCACCGTTAGCTAACCAAGCAAATGCGCTCAGACCCACTCTTACCTTCTTTTGTTTCCTTGCTTTCTTCCTCTTCCTGCAGGTCAGAGTCTGGGCCAGCTTTCGGTTCTGTGACCTCTTCATCCTCCTCTTCATCTTCTGAAAAGACACACACAAAAGGTCAGGTTGAGTTTCTGTCCAATGACACCTGCCAAAACTCCACTGCCTCCCTGTGTGACCCACCCTGAGACCCATAATAATAGTTTACAGATCTTATAGATCGTCTGATATACTGACTCCGAGAGCGACAGACTTCCACTCATTTTACTCACAATCAGACTCTTTACTAATCAGATGCGCTCAACTCAACGGCTTGTTTTGGATCAACACGGCCTGTTGTTTTTTCGGTTCGATGGGGATTTGCACAGCTGCTTTTTCATAACTGTGAGTTCCAGAGAAACAACACAGTCAGTTAAAAAGACCCTACCCTCAGAACATGTGTGCTACACGTGTGCGTTGAGTTTATGAATCCAGAGGTCCGCTCATGGAAAGGCACAGATACCCCACAGGAAGGGGAGCTGGTGAGTGGCGTGGCCTCTTTCTGCACTCGATCAACCCCCCAAAACCCCCCGAACGCCTGCCCCGGGCCCCCCCAGGCCCTGAAGTCTCACCCCTTAATTAACCTAGTCACCCCAGTCAAAGACCCCGGCCTAGTGCTACCCGCTCCCAGCCACCTGCTACGCCGTCCGTACCCCTCCTCGGCCCTGAAGTGCTGGCCATGTGTTCCTAACCTTGCCCCATGCCTACAGATGGAGAGAAGGATGACGCTTAACACCCTCAGAGGCACCTGTAGATGGGGCACACACACTCACGCTAGCATACACACAGAGCTCTGTGGGATTGTTTTCTTGTTGAACCCCAGTGGCAGAGGTTAATTATCCGAGGTCGAGCTGACAGTGGGTGCCCAGTCTGCAGAAGGAAGTGATCCCATCATGCCAGACGTGTTGCTGCTGACTCTCAACACCAGTGTATTTGTGTTCACACCAGTTAGGGAGGAGGCAAGGGCCTGGAGGCGCGCTCAACAATGATTTAAGCATCGCAAGAATGCAGTCGCTAACATTGGTGTGAATTATGCTGTAGTATGACAGATTTGCCGCCTTATTGGTGTTTAATCTCAAACAATAATGTTTTTTTCGTAGATTTATCTTTACCCAATGGGTTCTGGAAGGGATTTGTTTTTGTTGTTAAGCTAGCAATAATGCACACTACCATTTAAAACTTTGGGGTTAGTAAGAAATTAATACTTTTATTCAGCAAGGACTCATTAAGATTGATCAAAAGATTGACATTTATAATACAAAATGATCTATTTCAAATAAATGCTGCACAACTGTTCTCAACACTGATAATATTAAGAAATGTTTCTTAAGCAGCAAATCATCATTATAGATTGATTTCTGAAGGATCATGTGACACTAAAGACTGGAGTAATGATGCTGAAGATTCAGCTTTGCATCACAGGAATAAATTACATTTTAAAATATTTCCAAATAGAAAACAGCTACTTTAAATTGCAACAATATTTCAAAATATTACTATTCTTGCTGTATTTCTAAAGATACTTTAATTAAAAAAATTATAAAATTAGCAAATATTAACTAGACATGCTGTAGCGTTGGGACATGAAATACAGTGCTTTTTAATAAGAAAATATAATAAAAAAAAAAAAAAATATTTATTTAATTGATAAATATAATACTCACTCACTACTGTTTCTAAAAAAAAAAGAAAACTTATACTGTAAATGACTGCAACATTATTGCAGTATTATTGGACAATTTCTGTAAAAACACAAAGATTGTCTATAGGCTTACATTAGAAAAAGCATCAGCTTGCCTGGGAAAATGGCAAACGACAAGAGTTGCTAATTGGTCAGTGACGTTCCAAACCTTTATGACTTTCTTTCATAATGAAACATGAAAGAAGATATATTCAAAAATGTTGGTAATCAAACAGTTTTGGTTTCTATCGACTTCCATTGTATTTTTTGTCCGTACACTGTAAAAAAATATTTTTCAAAGTTGTAAATAAAACAGATTATTAGATTATGTTTTACAAGAAAATACAACGTCAGTCTTTCTATTTCAAACTTTCATGTTTAATTCAATGTTTTAATTGCTGTTTCTTTGAAATTAGTGGTTCCAATTTACAAGGATCACAGGCCAAACTGTACATCGTAGAGACTTGAAACGTTGAGGGATGGTTCGACCGTCACACGAAATGTTCGGGTATTTTGAATTTTTGGAAATACCTACTTTTGCAAACTAGTCTTAGTTTTTTTTGCCCAATCGGAACCAAACCATTGCAGTAAGATTCTGTAGAGTCTAACTGTAAAAAAAAGTTGCAATTTCGATTCACGTCCGTGACGGGACGTCAAAACGTTAAAAGTAAAGAGCCTTTTTACGCATGTGCTTAAAGGCCTTTTGCTGCTTGCAACTATATTTATTTGTTAGTAAAGTAAATCCCACACCAATTTACTTTTTTTTCAGTCAATAGGAACCAAAACTGTTTGGTAACCAAAATATCTTCTTTTATATTCCGCGTTCAAGTTTTGAATGACATAAGGGTGAGTAAATTATGACAGAATTTTTGGGTGCACTATCCCTTTAAAGAGAAGTCACTTCAAGAACAAACAAAAGTTTACATCAGTTCTTCATTTGCGTCAAATTAAATATGGCATCTGCCTTGACTAGGTGCGCACTAAACGTTCTTAAAATACATGCGTTTTTGCTTTGAATACAATGTGCATAGAATATAAAATGTATGTTGAATTCATAATAACTGAATGCTTTGTGTTAATACAGTATGTATTGTGATTTAAATCCACAGCATATGAGTATAAGCACTGAGACAATTGATTCCCCAGAGGTTGAATGTGGATCACTGATGTGAGCCGAGTCTGGCCAGGAGCAAGTGTGGTTTAGCTGCTGAATACGACTGAGCTTCTGAGCCAGAGACCAGCGGGGAAGAGAGGAGTCCTTAGACCCAGACAGGCAGCCAGCCAGCCCAGGCCGACCACAACAACATGGCCTACTCTGGCCTTCTTTCTCTTTCTCCCCGTCTCATCTGTTTTTGCCCTGTGAGGAAGAAAGAGCCCTGCCATTCATTTTCAGTTCGTTCCTTCCCTCTGGGGCCTGACAGAAAATAGCACAGGCAGAGAACGGGACACCTCTTGCATACCAGAAGACCCACATGCTAGACAGACTTTGTCAGAAGGTTTTGGATCAGGATGTCCAAGTGTGGAGCAGGACGTGA
Source organism: Scardinius erythrophthalmus (assembly GCF_964197995.2). Classification (NCBI taxonomy): domain Eukaryota; kingdom Metazoa; phylum Chordata; class Actinopteri; order Cypriniformes; family Leuciscidae; genus Scardinius; species Scardinius erythrophthalmus. Next base: position 41,021,572 of record NC_138230.1, on the reverse strand, counting down.
CCTGATATAACCAGGACTAGAGGAAAGTCATCCACACCAAGCCACCAGAAGTGTTGACCACACAAACGGAGTACAAAGCAACAAACAGTCCTGATTCATGGTTGTGGTCCAAAGGTTCGCAAACAACGTTCAAGAGGCTCGCAATATATCAGCAGATCCCTGTGGCTTCCTGCCTAAAAGCGTGTTTTCGTGACACCCCATATCGCTCTGCAAAACATCAACACTGTGGGCCAAATCCCAGGGAACTTTCAAACCAATTTGTAAATTAAAATCCATTTTTAATGCATCAGACCTTCCCATCCACGTCAAAATGTTTATTTGCGCTTCCCATGAGGTGACGGCAACCCACAAGGCATCAAGGGATCGTTTAGAAGGCTTGAAAGCGAAGAAGAGAAGGACAAATGAGACAGCTTTAACACACTCTACCCTGGTGCTTAATACGGGTTCACTCAGTGGGAAGGAACATTAGGAACCATCTCCCCTGTTCACCAGGTTGATGAAACTCTGGACGTGCCCTGAAAGGCAATAACATCCCCCTGTATCTTCCCTGCCTTCAATCTCTTCTCAGTTCCCTCAAGCTGCTCGGAGCAATTCAATTCCATCGCTTGTCAAGCTGCTAGTTGTAATGACCAACACAGCAGCCGCGTCTATCAAAACAGGACTTCCATCCTTAAAGCGACAAGCTTATCTCAGGGTGTAGGACTCAAGACATCCCAGATAATTAACTGCTTAATTACGCACCAGAAATCACTATTTGTGCAACAGTTGGGTGCAAGGTGAGTGAAAGATTAGTTCTGCTTATCACATATTAGAGACGCAGTGGAAACACGAAAAGGTTTGATTCGTTGTATGAGGGTGCGAGAGCGAATGCCTCTGAATGTGGTAAGGAGGATCTTAGCGCTTCCCGCTGTTAAGACACTGCACGCGATATACCAGATGCAAATGGTTCACAGATGGACGTGGTCTTGGAAACTTCACTGTTAACGGAGAGTTACGGTGCACTTGTCAGGCTCACACTTCCATTCAGTTTTCATGATGGTTAAGCATTTGATTTGAGATCAGTGATTCTCCTAGGCCAGTGGTTGACAACCTATATGGTCACACTCTGATTAAGGGATGTAGAATATGGTCATGCAGAATAAAGCATTAATATGTGCTTTATAAGTACTAATAAACTGGCAATATCCTAGAAATATGCATGCTAATAAGCAACTAGTTTATAGTGAGAATTGGACGCTAAAGAGTTACCAGTAAACTAAGAAACTGTTGATATAGTTCAATTAATTAACCTCAATTAATTTTCAGAATTCATTGATTCCAGAAGTTTCAAAAACTGCATGTTCAGATTAAATTTTGTTACCAAAATTTAGTTTTTTAAATCATTTTAATTATTTATCTTAATTAAAATGATTTAAAAAAACTAAATTTTGGTAACAAAATTTAATCTGAAATATTCAGATTATTATATGAACATTATTATTAACATGAAATATTCATTAAAGGGGGGGTACAATGGTGTTTCATGTATTCAAGTTGTTTACAGTGTTAAAGAGATGGATTCTAATGCTAAACATGGCCAAAGTTTAAAAAAATACATTTTAGACGAATAACGGAGAACTTCTGTGCCGAAAATCTTACTTCCGGGTTGGTACAAGTTTCGGCTGGGTTTTTTCGATCGTGGATCTAATGACGTAGACAAGAATGGAACTCCTTATATGAGCATTTCTCTCGGAAAAGCGCGCCCGCGCACACGTCGACCAGAGGAGAGCGAGACAGGAAATCATCGGCAGCGCTGCATAGGTTTGATAAACAAGACAGTTCGACGCCAGATTTGCAGATCGTCTAATGGATGGAGCAGTCCCAACGATAAAGGTTCACGGTCGTGCGTTGGAACCGCAGGCGGTGAGTAAAACTGCTTCAAATGCCTGTGTGTTGTTAGCTATCGGCGCTCCGCCCACACGGCACGCCTCCAGCCGCTCGTTTTTTTCCGGAAAGACTCGGTACAGCCTATCTTTCTTTTATAAATATAATAAATCTAAAGACTTTTTGGAGATTTGAAGGATGCAATACTACTCTATAGGTACTCAAGATTAACATGAGATTGACTGAAACTGAGTGTTTCACCCCCCCCTTTAATATTAAATTAATATATCAATAACAATATTAATAGTAATTACATTAAGTTAATAAATGTTGTATTATTATATAACAATATTAATTATATTCATAATAATATATATAATTATAAGTTATCATGCGGCCAATTTAAAGGTTTGCTGAGAACCAGTCAGAGACTTGAAGAGAAACATTTACAGTTCAATTTAATATATTTCTGTAGCACTTTTCTGAAATTTCGTCAATTACATACATTTCTGAAATAAGTAAAATATTAAACAAAACAATCATGATTAATCTTATGATTGATGTTTTTTTTTAAGTAGAATTACAGTAATGTCAAATCAGATTAAATTTACTAATATATATTTTATGTGAATAAAGTTACTGTCTAATATGAATTAGTGTTAACAGTCTTTAAAATATTGATATAAAAAAGCTCTCAAGTTTTCCTGCAGCCCGTCATCGACTAGTCGACCCTCAATGTCACACAGAAGAGCTTTGAGCACCTCTATAAAAGGCACGTGGCATGGTATAAAGGAGTGTAGTGGTGAAAAATGCCGCCAAAAGCAGTATAAGATGCCATCGATTAAACAGAAGAAGGATGCGCCTCAGTCTTTCATCCAGCATTTTATTGGACCAAGCTGCACAGCTCCGGGCCTCTGGATTGGGATATGGAGATGATTAGACAATCAAAAAATCCCCTCATCTGACAAGTGGGGATTTTTTTCTGTCTGTGAGAAGGCAGAGGGTGTTTGTTTTCCTCAAGGCCTCTGAAACACAGAGAGAAATTGAACTGAAGGGCCAAGGGTATTTCCATATGGGGCATGAGACAAGGAAGGGAGGACACCCCTACTGCCCACCATACTGACTGACAGACACGCAAAACATATCAGACACACTTTCAGGCCTACATTCATACATGTGTCGTCCTCTTTTAAGAAGCACCACATACAGACATACTGAAATAAGGCTTCAGAAGTTGGGTGTCGAGCAGCCTGTAGACCACAACTGAGGCAGAGCACTGAGGAGGCGGACACAGGAACATGAAAGAGGTCTGTAATGTGGAACTGGCACGACAAACTGCACATGAGACAAACACTATCTATCTATCGCACCCCTGCATGGCACAAAAACATCCTCAAAATCACATTCTCACACACTAATCGACCTCGTGAGGGCAGATGCCATATTGACTTTGACACAAATTAGTTTTAAGCCAGTTTGCTTGTCTTAGCTGGTATTAAGTCGCCATTTACAGAAGTTTTGATAGTCTTTTTTCCCTGTTGCGACGTATATCCAGGTGAAATGGCTTCTCGAACGAGAAAAAATGTTGGGCGGAACTTGATTTTGTTCATGGGGAATTGATTGGATGGTTGTGGTTTGCTATTGGTCGATCTGATTTGAGTGACAGGTTGCCCCGCCCTCACGACAGAAAACACGTCATCAGAGAAGAGAAGAGGGAAAGTTACTTTGATTAAAGATTATGAGGACACATGAATTAAAAAAAATTATTATGTGAACAGATAAATAATTTATAATAAATACTGCAACATTCCATAAAAATAGGCAAATATTAAAAAATAATATATAAAATAATAAATAATAAACAGTCAATTTTGACTTCATGGTGTTGGATTCAGGTCACTCAACAGATAAACATGTTTTCCAAAACACCCTATCCGTTTCTTGCTGTCTCTGCATACCGTATACCAGTTTAAGAGCTAATTTTTTAATATTTTCAAAAACACACTTCAGCTTCAGTAACTATACCTGGTGCTAGCAATGCAACACGGTTCAATTCCTTGGTGAAATACAAAACTGTTCAAATGTACTGAATGCCACATGCATACACATAATGCAAATGGAACAAATTCAACCTACAATGCAAATATTAAAATAGTAACAGGAAAATAAGTCGCATCAAACTGGACTGAGCCACGATGATAGATTCCGCACACGCTGCAGTCTGCAAACTGTGACCCATCCAGCCAACAAAAGCTCTTCTCTTTCCTTTTCCCGTCTCTCTCACTCAGACACACACACACACAGAGTGTCAGACAGTCTTCTGAAATCAGATGGAAAAAAGCTGTGGAGAGAGTACTTGTACTCCTGGCTACTTGCTCATCAAACACACAGAGCACAGGCCAGAGTGGAGTCAGGTCCTTGAGCCGACACTCTCCTCGGCCTCCTGCAGCTGTGTGTGTGTGTGAAAGCCCACGGCTGTGGAGACTGCGTTTGCATTTCATAACGACAAACCACACGGATGGCTGACAAACCAGCCATGCCATGCCCCTGCAGCTACAATTAAGGAAAATAAAAAGTGCAAATAAATGTGCAAAAGTAAAATCATAACATCTCACCCCAAGCATAGACCCATTATAATAATCTAAAAATATTATACACACGCACACCCACACCCACACACACAGTGGATCAAAAGTGACAGTAAAGACACTTAAAATGTTCCAAAAGATTTCTATTTTCAATAAGTGCTCTTCTTTTGAACTTTCTATTCAACAAAGAATCGTGTTTTCAACATTGATAATAATAATAAATGTTTCTTAAGCAGCCAATCAGCATATTAGAGTGATTTCTGAATAATCATGTGACACTGAAGTCTGGAGGTCTGGAGTATTGATGCTAAAAATTCAGCTTTGCATCACAGGAAAAAATTACAATTTAAAAATATATAACAAATATATTGCATTGTAATAATATTTCACAATTTTTGTCTTGGTGACAGTTTTGGTGAAAACTTCTGAAAACATTAACAATTATTACCGACCCCAAACATTTGAATGGTAGTTTATATAACCAATTATATTGTTTTTGACTTGTACTATAAACATTGCACTGCATATTTTACTTTTCTGAACCACACTCTCTATTATACAATAATTTTTACACTATACTATCATTTCAACCCAATTTACAGTTTCCCATAATATATGTATGTACTAAATCTCTACTTGCACTGCTAATTAGTTGCACATCATTGGCTCTGCTAGATGAAAGAATGTAAAATAATAATAATGACTCAAACTTCAGCGAGAGGTAGATGAATGAATCAATAGCACAATGACAAACCATCATCAAACCATTCACATAAATCATAGCAACCCTTATCTTTCTTCTCCTCTTCTGAGGATCTTCAAAGTTTGCTGTTGTGGCGAATAATGCTTTGACTCTTTACTGGAAAAGCAACTTCACATTTGGGCACGGCCTTTTGTTGGCCTTCCTCATCATTGTCATTTGTCATCATTATGACATCATTATGACAAACGGCTGAGATTGATCATGAAGTGCTTTTGAGAGTACCGCTATCTTGAAGCCCAAGGCCGCGCGGATCAGACCTGCCTTCCCCTCAGAGACCGAGACGCACTCTGGGGTCTGGAAATGTTCAGAGTCGGGAGAGATAAAGAAAGCCAACACTTTGAACAGATATCTGCTCTGAAGCGCTGCTAACGTGCACAGGAAATCTTTTAGATTTGAGATTCGGACTGAATATTTCAAATAATGCGTAAGTGTGTGTGTGTGTGTGTTTGGGGAAGTTACCAACATCTTACAGTTCTCATTGTATTTGACTATATATAGTAATAGTAATTCCCATTATTGTAATGGAACTTCATTTTATAATGTGTGAACATTTATATAGTTAATTTGAATTTATTAGCAGTTCTTTGATAGCAAAAAAATATTGAAAAACATTGTACTGTACATATTTCAGATCCAACTTTTGTCATCATAAGCTCTTAATCCATTTCTATGGTTAATTAGACAATCTTTTCAGGAGTAATTAAAAACAAACTTTGACATTGGCTTGAGAAAGCTTGATGTTTAGAGAGAGAGAGAGAGAGAGAGAGAGAGAGAGAGAGAGAGAGAGAGAGAGAGAGAGAGAGAGAGAGAGAGAGAGAGAGAGAGAGAGAGAGAGAGAGAGAGAGAGTTTAAAAGTTTGAAGGTTTTAAGTCTGTCAGACAAATCGTTTGGCCCCTAAATAAAAAAAATTTATTTAGAGGCCAAATGCAAAGACGAAAAGTTTCTGATTTATATTGTCATCAGTGTTGTCGTTGATGTAAATCGAATGTCTTAGCATTTGGCCTCTAAATAAAGTTTTTTTTTTGTAAGAAATCTTCGACTGTTATGTGTGCCAGCACCTCTCCTTGTTGAACTTTGATATAATTAATTCAAGTCCAAATTATTTCTAAACGATTCACATTTTACTTGATTTTTTTTGGCAGTCCTTTGACAGTAAAACAATATTAAAATATATTTTAGGGCTACTACAGTACATATTTTAGATTCAACTATTGTCATTTTCAAACAGTTATTACCACATAGTGTTATGAATCAAGATCAGAAGTAGTAAATGGATATTAACTAGGAAATACACTCTGATAACTAATCAGAACAGGACATGATACTTAGCTCATTGTTAAATGGCATTTCAAACTACTAACTCCAACAATAAGAAACTAGATACTGGTTTAGGCTTCCATTAACCATCCGACCAAACTAAACTAACTAGTTTGGCAGTTGTTGATTGCCTACTTTGGTATTTTTTAACACACACATTCACATGCATACACACACACACACGCACGTTGAGTTTCCATGTTTTATGGGGACTTTCCATAAACATAATGATTTTTATAATGTACAAACTGTATATTCTATCCCCTATCCCTAAACCATCCCATCACAGAAAACTTTCTGCATTTTAAGATTTTCAAAAAACATAATTCTCTATGATTTATAAGCTGTTCCCAAAAATGTCTCCACAAGGTCAAAAATTACTGTTATTGCTATCTTTGTGGGGGACATTTGGCTCCCACAACGTAGTTTTACACACACACACACACACACACACACACACACACACACACACACACACACACACACACACACACACACACACACACACACACACACACACACACACACACACACACACACACACAGATTATATTTCTTTTATTCAACCTATAAGTCACAATAATTGTCCACTGAAACAATGCTGTAATTTTTATTTAGCTCTATTACCTCCCAAAACCTCCAGGTATTTAGTTTGCCTAAATATCCCTGCCAATTAAATTCTATACGTGACGTGAAATGAATCCCTTGCAGCATCACACTGACATTAATCACAAACGCTAATGAAAATGATTAGTTCCTCCTTTTACTGAGCGTCTACTGTTCCAGATCCCGTATTCCTGACCTACCAAGACTCTGGTCTGGTAATGAACCTACATTATGCAACGGGTCTCTGGCCCGCAAATGTGGTGCCAGTGAAGCTGGCCTGCTCCCAGAACCACATCTTTAAGGGAGTCATCATGCCACGCCATGCACAGACTGGCCACAGAGCATGATTAAACCTCATGACTTCAAACTTTCCAAACCCTAGCCTGTCAAAATGAGCAACTCAACCCAAGCAATGAGCTAAACCCACTTTTCAACAAGTCACAAAACAGAAATGGCATATTGGCTAAAATGATTCGATTTCAAAATTTAAGCACTTGGATAAATTTGTCTCAAGTAAGTCATGTTTTCATTCAGTATTAAGAACAAGAAATTTATCACAAGCTCGGTGATAAAACAAACCAATTTATATCGTTCAGCAGTGAAACACACTTATTTGGAATACACGACCCGGAATGACATTTAAATTATTTAATAAAGTATATGATGTAGTAATGTTTTTACTGTAAGTACACAATTCATGGTTTTTCGTAGCAGCAAAAGTCTGAAGGCTTCTGCAGTTTCTATTACGTTGATGTGCTAAGAGTGCCCCCTAATGTCCCCTGTCGGACATAACCAAAACAACTCATTCAATCACTCACAAGAATTTTGTTCCATAAAATTGCAGCAAATAAATTATTACATAATGTAACTTTCTTATAAATATAATCTCTAAATATTTAAATTTACTTTAGCTAAATTTCGCTGCTTAATCTGATACACCTCAAACAAAGGTAAACAAGGTTATTGTAGGTAAACATGACTTTTGAAATGTTATATATATATATATATATATATATATATATATATATATATATATATATATATATATATATATATATATATATATGAAGAGTTCAGATGCAAAAGCCTCTAAGTGCCATCTGAAATTTTCTTCTTGAATGATAATTTTTATCAAGCTTGTATATTTAAGTTCAGTATTTACATTTAAATGGCAAAGAAAATTACCTATGAATTGTCATTTAAGTGAAATTACTGAACTTAAATATACGAGCTTGATAAAAATGATCATTCTAGAAGAAAATTTCAGATGGCACTTAGAGGCTTTTGCATCTGAACTCTTCATATATATATATATATATATATATATATATATGATGTAGAATTTACTTGAACGGTAGTGTGTGTGTGAGATGCAATTCAGAATATTAGAATGATTTCTGAAGGATCATGTGACACTAAAGACTGGAGTAATGATGCTGAAAATTCAGCTTTGTCATCACAGGAATAAATGACATTTTAAAATATATTCAAACAGTTATTTTAAATTGTAATAATATTTCACAATATTGGTGTTTTTCCTGTATTTTATTTGTGTGTGTGTGTAGAACTGAAACGCTTGAATAATAGAAACCCTCTGGAGCAGCAATCCTAGGACCACCCAGACCTCACCTGACTTTACAATGATCCTAGAAAGTTCCTTGGGAATATTGGACTTGCAAATTTTGTGTGCAACATGGGAAAAGTTTAACCGTTCAAAGGAATGAAACAGTATCCCATCTGATGTTCAACACACATCAGACGGCAAATATTATTATAGTTGCTCCGTGGACACGGGCCGTATTTTTGGCTGAGGTGGTTTCATGTATCTTATTAGGTGGCGGTAAGAGAGGAAAATTGTAATCATCTGGGTCCAGATTGGCATAGTCCACCTACTGTGAAAGACATTGTATTGTCTGATATCAGGTTTTTTTGACTGGCATCCCGCCTCGATCCAAACCATTTGGGATTCAGGCCTTTTTTGGGCTTGAAACCAGAGTCAGATGATGGCGATGAATTCAAAGTCAAAGCATTTCAGCAAAGGGAGAAAAGACAGACATCCCCTCTAATGCCACCAATTAATTTTGACATTGCAGATCAAAAGAGAGTAAATGTAACAGTATCTAAATGCGACATGACGGAGATGGAGGGAAAATTGCAACCACTGTTGTATGAAAGCGAATTTTTGGCTAACCTTTAGTTTTGTGAACACTGACACCCTCAGCTTTTCTCTTGTACAAAAGAGCTAAAACAACACGCCGGCATGAAGCGCTCCCATATGTGACCCATTCGCCCGGCTCAACCCAGACATCAGCGATTGAGGGGGAGCTGGTGCCGAATGGCAAGGCTATGGGCAAAAGCCTTGACTACAACTATCACGAGGTCCTCTGAAAACTGCCATATATAAGACGCCAACTGCAACACACTCTCTCAACCAGCCAACGCAGTGATATTAAATACATGTGCCAGAACACAAAATATTCGTAAGTGGTTAAATTAGACCCCCTTTAAAGCATCATTCAAGGTGAATATGACTCTGAATGACCTGAAAAAAATCATTATAATCTAAATTAGCCTGACTGTTAATAAACATTGTCATTAACACTATGATTATTTCAACTCTTCGAGACATTCAGTGGTCAAACATTGACCCGATAACACGATTAATTAATTGAGTCAATATGCTCGGCTGGGATCAATTGACATTCACTGGGTTGTTTTCAACAGCTTGGTTACGGTGGTCTCTGCAAAGTCTCTGTAATGTCTTTCAGATTAGCAGTTAGTTAGAACTCAGTTTGCCTGCAATTAGGAACCATTACAGGACCACCACAAGTTTACCAAATAAGTGACTGTAAAAAAGTGAATCACCACTTCCCACTGGAGACCCCCAGAGCTAATGGCCCTGAAAAATTCCAGCAAAAGAAGCCTAATACACACACACACACACACACACACACACACAAATGTACGTGTGCACGTTAAACAGAGAAAGAGAGAGATTGTGTGAAACAAAGAACCACATCATTTCCATGACCTTTTGAACGGTTCAACTTCCTTGAGATTGTTTCCAGGACCGAGTGCAATACAAAAATTACAAAATTCAGTGTCATAATGGTTGCAGCTAAGCTCTATAGTTTTGAACCAACCTTAGGCCTCGTTATCTGGCATAAGGCCTTTGCACAGCTGAAACACTTGGACTTTTTTTAACAGTAACAATTCTTATCGGTCGATGGTAATTAGCGGTAGAGCCTGCGAAGGCTTTTTAAGTCTTACGGCTTACTTGTAGATGTGAGGTCTGCTGATTTGGACCACATTTTATTGATCGGCCCTCTTGCAACAAGAAAAGGGGTTGAAGACTATGTGTGATATATCAGAAGACCCTTGATTATAAGAATATTTGACCCAAAATTGGCATCATACTAAAAAAAAAAAAGGCTCCCAAAATAAAATGTTTAGAATTTTTTTTTAAATATGTGAATGTTTTTAAATACCATTATTATTATTATAATACTATTATTTATTCAAATAAAACTATGTGAATGTTTTGTGTTCAACAGAAGAAAGAAACTCATACAGGTTTGGAACCACTTGAAAGCGAGAAAATCATGATAAAATAAAACATTTTGGGTGAACTATCCCTTTAAACGATTCACTGATTCAAACGGCTTGGCTCCAATCAAGTGTGAGGCGGTTTCATGAATCATTTAGACTTTTTGACTCATTAAAAAGAACCTATTCATAATCACGGCTCACTTAGTGTTTGTTGTTTCGAGAATTTACTGTTGTAAGTTTTTCTTTTCTTTTTTCTGTTTCGTTGTTTATTGTGTGGCAGTCTGGAGTTGCAGAGAAAGAAAGTCATTAAGATTTAAAATGACACGAAAATAAGTAAATAATATAAGTGAACTATCCTTTTGGATGAAAAACTGTTTCCACTCAGAACACAGTGACTCAAAAGATCTAACGCATTCTTTTTTAAATGTTTTAACAGATTAACATTGAATCACTACCTTTGCTCCACTCATGGATGCCACATTTTCAGGGGTCATTTTCTCCAAAAATGCAGTGTGAAACGTTGCACCAACAATGAGAAAGAACCGGAGGAAAGTATATATAACTGGATAGCCAACTTTCCCAGAACCCCTTAACGCACTGTCCAGTGGATGAGCCATGCCTTTGCAATGCTATCCACTCCCATCAACCCTTAAAGAATTACAAGCCTGTTCTTTCATACAAATTATGTCGCCGAGAGCCCACTGGAGCCTTGAATATGGCGTTCAGTGATTGGCAAGTAATTCGATTGAGTGAAGAACAATGTACACTTAGCAGAGACAGATCTCTGACCAACCAACAGACTAGAACCTGGACGCTTATCACACTACCCATATTCATTAGAGCAAAGCCGAGACGGAAGCGGACAGTTCATTAAATTAAATTTCCCTAAACAGAGTCACACACATTTAGATTGATGTGAGACAAACTAAAGCTTGAGAGAATAGGCTTCTCAGAGGAGTCAAAAGTTCAGATGGGTCACGACCCCTGAGTGACCAGTTCTGCTGAGTCATGACTACATTCTGCACACATCCAGTGCTGTTGCTTCACAATCATGTCATCTTAAGGTCTTTTGCCTCTGATGGTGAGATCTGGAAGGATTTTATACCACGAATTAACCATTGGCTAACAGGTTTGACATTCATTTCAATCAGGTTTTCCCAGACCACCAGCGAAAATCTATCAAGGGATCAGATACTGCTGGAAACACGAGACTAAACCTGCATCGCGGGCTAAACTGGGGTCAACAAAACATCACAACCAGCTGATGAACACAAAACACATGCCAAGGCTCTTCGACTGAGGGCGTTGAGACAAAAACATCAAATATTTCTGAACAAAAAAAAAACTTCAAAGAAAGCAAGATTTTCTGACCTTTTGTACAAAGGAATTTGCATGATTAGTGTCACAAATTTGACTGATTAGTGACCTAGACAGCCTAGAATCCTAAGTATTTCTCTTTCATTTTACATCTCGTTTTTGATGTTCTGAAAATCCTAAAACTTGCTGTTTTGGTTTGAATAAAAGGATGATGGCTGCACTGTTACATTTTAAAAAGGGTCAGGTTTTTGTCCATTCAATGAAAGTCAATGGCACTCAAAATAACATTGAAAGAACATACTGTTAAAAAATTTCTAAAGAAATTAATACTTTTATTCAGCAAGTATACATTAAAATGATCAAAAGTGAGAGTAAAGGCATTTATAATGTTAAAGATGATTGTTTTAAAAGGTGTACCATGTACATTTTTTTGTTCAAAATTAAAATGTACAACTAACACTAACGCAACAGAGCTCATAATAAAAGGAGAATCAACACTGACTTGATTTTTCAGAGATGGCGAGAACTGAGGGACTTAAAAATGTTGTAAAAGCGAAGCGTTTTTATTACTTAACAGGGGAGTAAGGTATTTTATTGAACGGATAAATTGCCAAATGCAGCTCTCTAACAGAGTTCATTGTAAAGCATTATCTATTATAAAAGGTCATTTCATTATAGTTGTTGTAGCGCTGTGTGTGCTGGTTTTTATTGGGTAAAGCTTTCAATCTAAACTGGTTATATCTATGGTAGTGAATGTTTTATGAGCAGAAGGAAAACCATTTTCATCCGCAGAGTGCCGAAGCACAACCAAAACAATGTTCTTCTGCAAAATGCATGCAGTTTTGTTTTTAACAGCTAGAGGGCCAAAAGTTACATAGAGTACCTTTAAATAAACGCAGCTCTTGTGAACTTTCTATACATTGAAGAATCTTAAAGTATCACATTCATCACAAAATTATTAAGCGGCACACTGTTTTCAACATTGATAATAATAAGAAATGTTTAAATATTATGATTTCTGATCATAGTAAAGATGCTCAAAATCCAGCTTTCACATCACAAGAATAAATTATATGTTAAAATATATTAAAATAGAGAATTTTTGATCAAAATAATGCAGATTTGGTTAGCATGAGTGACTTCTTTCAAAAACATTAAAAAATCTTCCTAACCCCCGAACTTTTAAACGATAGTGTAATAATGGAAAAGAATGCTCAATACAGGTATTAAAGTTTAGTTAGTCTAAGGCCGTGTGTCCACCAAAGCGTTTTTTCACGCGGCTGGCGTATTTTTTCAATTGTTTTCAATGGGAGCGCCGCGTTTTTAACAGTAACGAGTCACTGAGCCTTTTATTTCACGCTGAAACGATGAGCGTTCTGCGTTTTTTACAGGTCGCCGAGAGTTGAAGAATGTTCAACTTTGGGTTAAACGCAGCGCTCATCACTGTCACTTTTTACCAAACCGTCCAATCACAGTGGAAGAGGGGCGGGATTAATACCACACCGACCAATTGCCACATTCTGCTTGTACAACGTCAACAGATGACAACATCTAGCATAATAACGAAATAAAATCATTTAAATCAAGAGCCAGAGAAAATACATTACATTGAAACGACATTTTAATATAGAATCAACACAGAAACAAAATATGTGTGAAATGAGATACTACTAGTAACATTTTCGCGGATATTCCCTATCATAGCAAGCAAAGTGTCTCAACTGAAAAAAAAAACGCAACGCTGGCAAAACGTTCTCAAGCGCCCACAGCTAGGCGTTTTCAGCTGTCTAAAAACGCTTTGGTGGACACTCGGCCTAACAAATAAAGTAGCAGTAAAGGTCTTTGCAAAGCAATACTTTCTCAATTATAAGTTTTAAAGTATCACACATAAAATGAAACCGACAACTGCTATATACGATAGAAATAGCTAAATAATGCCTTTAGGAGACATTTAACCATGTGCATCTTTTACTATAGTAAGTCTTTTGAATTTGAGCTTAAACTACATGCTGGTACAAGGGTCTCTGCAGGCACTGAGCCTTCCTGACAGTGTTATAGTGCACTCTCGTGGGTGGGGGGTTAACACCTGAAGTTCTTGGATCCCCCCCAACTAAGAGAGAGGAAAAAAGAAAGAAAAGGAAAAAAGGCATCTGCTTAGTTTCACCAATCAATGGACAAACCTCGACACCGGCCTGAACAAACACAGAATGCAAGCTGTAGCAGGTGGTGGAAAGACCTATTAAACCTTCCTCTCTCTCTCTCTTGTGAGAGGTCTCACGGGGCCAGGGTCTCCCCTGCACACACAACCTGTACCTACAGACAGCTGTGAGCCCAGCCTGCATCTGTAGGCCGAGAGGAAAAAACAAATAAACTGTACAGAGCGCGAGCGCTAAGGGCAACGGCCAATCAAAGGCTTGTCAGCGGTTGCACTTGCTGAATAAATGACCTGCCTTGACAGGAAATTCCACCAGCAATTTTAATTCTGATCAGGCTTCAAGGAAGTGGAAAGAATAAAAACACATCAGTTATAATGACAGGAAGTCTCCAATCACATGGCAAGCAGCTGTTGCCAACGTAGGGATCAAGGAGCCGTGAGAGGATGGAGGGATTCTGGTGCGAAATGCAGATGAAAAAAGAAGAAGATGAGTTTGAGGGGAACGAGAGAAGCGAGATAAAGCCTGTGTGTCACAAAATACTCGTTTTTTTGTGCACCGCTTGCAAAAAAGAGGAAACCAAATAGCAAAAGATGTGCTTCACATCACGACTACCAGCGATGTTATGCAAATGCACCAAAAGCCGCTTGTTAGGGGGTTCCGTCCATATGGAGATGTTTAGGGTGCTTTTCAAACCATCTGCATTTTATACCAGGCCTGGCTCCCGAGTCTGGGGGATGCAATCAAATTAGCCGAGCTCTATGTGAGCTTCATTTTAACAAGGCTATAAATTTAGAAAATGTAATTGAAATATGATGCTTTAAATATGATTGGTTTCAGATATATGATTGAAGCCAATGGAGTACATTAGAGTACACTTGTGGAAGAGGGCGCTCAGCGCCGAGAGCTGTGTCGAGTTAGCGACTGTAGAAGCCAAGAAGTCTTTGTGGTAGGAACCACACTTAAATTAATAAGGAGAAATATCCTGACATTATTCTTTTACAAACAAGCAAAAGTGGCTTTGATTAAGCACTTTCACATTTCATAAATCAATCAACTCGAGGAGTTTTATTAATACGGTCTCGTGCTACATGAGGTTATTATTTAACCGTTTAAAGTCATACTTTTTGTTATTATGTTTTTGTGTCATTTTCAGTGTTGTTTTGAATATTGCTGTCCTAAATAATATATCTTTGGTTCTAAATATTTAAGCTTTATAATTTCAAGTTACTGCTGCAAATGAAAAATCTTGAATAAAATATCAATGATAAAATTATATATATAATTTTATATATAACTTAAATACTTTCAAAATGTCAATATTTTTAAGTTACTACTGCAAATGCAAAATCGAAAAAAAATGTTGAACATTTTTTTTTTTAAACAATTATACAAAATAATAATAATAATATATATATTATATATATAATTATAATATATATATATATATATATATATATATATATATATATATATTATTTTTTTTTTTTTTTTTTTTTTTAAGCAAAAAAAAATGCAAAAAATAAAAGCATTATTTATGTGGTAAATATGTTAGCAGGGCAAGGAAATAATATGAACTACTGTCCTTGCCCACAAAAATAAATAAATATTATTATTAGGTCCTGACTTTAAAGGAATAGTTCATTTGAAAAACAAAATGTCATGCACATGAACAGATAGCGGACCCAACAATCTCAACAGAAAGCCGAAAGTAAACTGGTAGCCCTCAGCAGAGGCGCAGGCACAACTCCAAGTGATGTTCTGATGATAGAAGCCATCTTGAATTACCCGTCTGCATCCACTTAAAGCCTGACTCAATGCCATTACTGTTCTGCCATTTCAAGCAGAGCCACTGATGGGCAGGCATCTCTTTTCAAAAAAGCCGTCCCCCCAGCTCCCCTCTCAGGAAATGGAGGCCGCGGCTGGTCAAATGAATCTTAATCTGCGCAGGTTTGGAGCTCCTCAACGGAACCAGGCGGTCAGGATGACAGCCCACCTGACAGCCATGAAAATCAAAGCTCTTCACTGAGCAGCCCGTTTCAATTTCCGAGCTTGTCCTAAGCTGTTTTACCATGAAATCCCAAATTGCCTATTTTGATTGAGTACAGATAAAACTACATAAGTAAGTTATTGTAGATCTTAACAATGACTGACAAGGCGAGTACATGTACATTTGTAATTAAATGTCTGATTTTGCGCTACATAAATATCACTTCACACAACGAGCAATTAGTTCCAACTCTAAAATGGTGCTTATAAAACAACAGGACTTTTTTTTTTAATTACATCAATTTTTTATTGAATTAAGCATAGGTTATGACCTCACACTGTAGTTGGCTGGAAAACTTAAATTGATTAATAGCGTTGTTTTTGGGGGAATAATTAACTAAAAGCAATGCTGCTGCTAACTACATTTTTCATTAGTGTGATAATAGCTCAGCTCCTTTCAAAATAATATAGCTTTAAAAGAAGCAGCGGTGCAGTGTGATAAAGTGCTGTTTTTAAAGTGTGTCACGTTATATTACACACGCAGCTTCACAGCTGAACGAACCTGAATCACACGGGCACTCCTAAAAAGATTCATTTCAGTGAATCAGTTCATCAGAAGGTGCATGTAAATGAACTCATTCAAAAATTACTCACAAATTAATTTGAGTTAACGCATAGAACAGAATATTTTAGTAGTGAAATCTTTAGTTAAAGGGGTGGTATAATGATGCCCTTTTCACAAGATGTAAAATAAGTCTTTGATGTCCCCAGAGTGTGTATGTGAAGTTTTAGCACAATATACCCCACAGATATTTTTATATAGCATGCTAAAGCTGTCACTTTTTGAGGGTGAGCAAAAACACACCGTTTTTGTGTCTGTGCCTTTAAATGCAAATGAGCTGCTGCTCCCGGCACAGGGGGCGGAGCTTCAATTACCTCCTCACACAGACATGCACTGAAAATTTCAAAAACTTTTAGCCTTTTATGTTAAAACCAGAGTCAGACAATGATGGAGAGACTCAAGAAGACAACATGTAGAAGCAACAGAACATTTCTGAATGATTAGTTGTTGAATTTATGTAGCTTATGTGTAGTTATCTTCTAGTCACTGATTAGCATATTCTGTCTTGATAATCTATAAATCGCGTTCCCGGGGGCGGGGATTATGTAAATTTTAGGGTTAGTGATGTCACTAACCCGGGAGGAATGTTGTGTAATCCCTACCAGCCGTTTGTTGTAGTCCTTAAAAAGCAATTTCTTTAAAAGCAAATATCTCCCTTTGCTTTGAACTTTGAGCATTGTAATTTTGCGGATGTTGTTTATGCTCAAACAGCAGCATTACACACTAACTAAAGTTAAAAAAAGCTAAATCATAATCAACCACCCCTTTAAAGTAGCATCCTCAACACTGTAGAGTGCAGAACGTATAGAATATTACTGTAACGATCTACCTTCAGATTGATGAGCCGCTAGTGGTGTCTGAGTCTCTTTACAGTAGGAAACCAACTCTCTGGGCAGAAAATCCACCTGAGTTATCTTAGAAGGTCCCAATCTGTGCATTCGCCGTCTGGGGAGAAAGAAAACGGCCTATGAATGTCGTGCAACCTGACACACGTGTGCACACACTAGCATGCATGTTTAAAATACATACAGTGCATCACAAAGACAAAATACAATGTTACAGCCAATATGCTGTAGGGCTCATTATTCAGGTCTATGAACAGATTGTAAGTTTGGATGACCCTCGGTTGACTGCTAGAACTAATGTTTAAAGCATTCTCAGTACATAGCATGGTGCATCAATCACTGTCACACACAGCCCTGGGCACACAGCTGGAGAGTGACCAGCTGAAAACACTTGAACCTGACAAACATAAAAGAAAAGCGGAATGAGATAGAGGGAGCGAGCCAGAAGGAGAAATGAAGAGAATGACGGAGAACAAGAGGAACAAAGAAAAGGTTGCATACACAATGGTACGCTACAGTACAAAGGCAGTGAAATACCACACACACGCACAGATATGTAAATGTAGATTATCAATGTACAAAGAAATGAGAAATAGAAGGGTACTAGAACACAATCAGTCTAAAAAAGGCCCGTTCACACCAAGAATGATAACTATTACAATAAAGATATAGTTCTAAAAATATTTCTATATATATAAAAGACTAGCAGAGTCCACGCCACAGCTATAACGATATCGTTGGAACAATAAAAACACTGACAGCCAATCAGAATCCATCCTGCTTTAATGAGCTCAATCATTTAAAGCGGCAGACAAACAAATATGTAACGCACGTTTAAAATAAACATGTAGTTATCTTTATAGTTATCCTTCTTGGTGTAAATGGCCTTAACTCTGTAATATTATAATATTAATTAATATATTATTAATCAACATGCAGTTCTTTATATCTATATCAATATATATATTTCCCTTGCTTTTTAACTGGTAACTTCTGAGCCTTTAACCATGTTTCAAAAGTTTTATGCTCACAATATATAGTATAAAAATAATACTTTCCTCTCAGGTCATTCTTATTTCAGTCTATATCTATAACAAGATGATGCCTATTAGCTATTCTAACAGGCATTGATTTGCATGACATTTTTATGTCATTAAACAAAAATATTTTCCTATACTCAAAGTAATGATTGACCAATCAGAATCAAATATTCTATAGAGCTGACTCAATGAATGTCTTAACACTTGCAAAACTTAATTTACTGAATATGATGAAATATATACACTACTGTTCAAAGGTTCGGGGTCAATAAAACTTACATTGCATTAAATTGATCGAAAAGTGTCAGTAAAGACATTAATAATTTACAAAAGATTTTTATTTCAAAACAAATGCTGTTCTTTTGAACCTGCTATTCATTTTAAAATGTAATATTTAATATTGTAATAATATTTCACAATATCTATCTATGTATCTATGCATCTATCCATCCATCATCTATCTATCTATCCATCCATCCATCCATCCATCCATCCATCCATCTCTGTTATCCATCCATCCATCCATCCATCCATCCATCCATCCATCCATCCATCCATCCATCCATCCATCTATCTATCTATTCATCCATCTAAACTTTCAAACAAGTCTTTGTCAAGCCAATTTGATCTTGACGTTTGCTGTAAAAAGTATTTGTATAAAGTAGTCATATTTCTTTGCATTCAAATGTTTCATTCTAAGTTATATTCTTTACATTTTAATTCCACTTCCTTTTTAAATTTGAATGGCAATTTTGCATTGTTAACCAAATTCCAACTGAAGAATTCAATCACATTTTCCTGCACTAAATGTGAAAAAGCCAATACTGTAGGTGTCCAAAGAAATGCATGTACACATCTGCGTGTTGAAAAATGTTTGTACATGAAAAATGTCAGCAGATTTGCATAAAAAAAGAGAAAGAAAGAGACAGAGAGGAGGAGATACCCGAGCTCAGAGTCAGCCTGCAGTTGAAGAACAGAGGGGTCAGTGTCCCACTGCAAGGTCCTGGAGGGGGCGGCAGGGGGTGTCACGCAGGGGACAGGAGGGAGAAAACATGCAAGATTAACCTCAGCAGAAACAACACCATCATACACACAAACATAAATATCATAGCACACGCCATCAGACAACACGCCGCATGCAAGCCAGGAGAGCAGTGTGAAAGGACCAATCAAATCAACACAGGGATGCAGTTCAAAGCAATGCTAAGGAGGTTTAAGCGTCATGTACATATAAGATACTCATGTTTATGCACTTTTCCAAAGGATAGATGGTAGAATTGGCATGTATGACATGGTAGAAGATTAAAATGATGTTAAATTATTGGAAGATATGAGTCACTAAGTCTTCCTGAAGCTACAATATTAATGCATCTACTATTTACACTTATTGCAAAGAAAATACTGCTTTTTTCACTTAGTGTGAATATAATCTATTGCTTAGTGCCTAATTTACAGTATCATCTGATTTTATTAGTATGGCATAGAAATGCCACAGACAGTACTTTGTTTGTAAAGGCTATGTTCATAAGCTCAATATTAAGCTGAGTAGAAAGATAAACAAACACAAAAACAGTATATGTTTCACAGAGTGAGATATACTGTACATTAAGACAGATGCATATATAAACAAAACATTTCATACATGACATGTTTTGGTTGGTGGCCAGAATATATTCTGTATTTGTAGGCCTATTCTATAAAAGCAGAACCCACAAAACCTGTAGGCAAAGCGTGAATATTTTATCCTATAAAGGAACAAGTAATGAAATGGTGTTGACCTTGTAAACTTTTTTCCTCAACCTTCAGTACAAGTCACAAACATGCCTATTAACATTTTTTTCCCACTAAACTTACACAGTCAGAGAGGTAGCGTGTCAAATTGACACTCTGTTTTACCAGTGATGACATTTAAAAAACCATATTGTCATTCACATCATTGCAAATGGCTCCAATTTAACCATGCAAGAGGAATTGTTGAAGTCAAGGCTCAAGGTGACAGCAGGCATCAGACAGTCACACCGGGGGGAACGACCTAAACTACTCTGCTTTTTTCAACTGCCAATGAAATACAGTGTGCGCTGACTTTAATAGCGGAGCGAATACAACCCCTCCAAAGGGGTTCATGAGATTCTGGGTTACGGTTTTGCTTGGATGCATACCTTTCATTGTGTGTGTACCTTTTTGTTCTTATAATGCCACTGGTGGAGTCCAAGTCCAAGTTTTCTGAATAGACATAATTGCTTTATATGATGAACAGATTTAATTTAGTCTTAAAGTGGTAGTTGCGTAGCTTTCAATGTAGGGAAAGAAAGTTCTCCGTTTTCATCAAAGCGATCTTCTTTTGTGTTTCGAAGATGAACAAAAGTTCATGACATGTTTGAATGATTCAATGACTCACTCATAAAGACTTCACTTCTTTCAGTACAGGAAGAATAGGACTGTTTGAAATTGAATTTGTGGATACTGAAGAAATGAATGAGAAGTGTCGTAAACTGAATCATACATGTTAAGCAATTGTCCATGACTTCTCTTATAAAACAAAATTTTTTTTCGGCGTAAACTCTTAAATTAGATAAATCCAAAACAAATGTTTAAGATTAATGTAGGGCTGAAGGGCTGTCGATTCATTAAATGATAAACCATGTTCCTACAAAAGCTTAAGTTTAATCGGCGTAGTGAAGCCCCTCCTCCATTGACTTTTTTTTTTTAAACGGCCACTGGTCAGCGTTAGCAGGTGTTTTTAATTAACCTTGCCTTCTTCTGTCATAGAAAATTGTGGTAAATGTAGCAAGAGAGTAGCCTAGTATGAATTCAGCCATATGCAACATACATATACAAGTCACTTGTCGCCACCTACTGGTGTAACGATGCAATTGATACAATCTTTATTTGAAGCGTCAAGTTACTTTCAAAATGTGATTTACTCTATTTAAACGCTACCGTAGTGTTTATATCCGAACTATAAACTTTAGTCCCAGTACTGTGTCTGTGACAGCCTACTGATACTGTGTGGTTTAAAAGACTGTGTGTGAAGCTGTTTCTACGACTTCGGCTCTCTCTGGATCAGCAGTGGCGCCGAAGCAGATTTCAGTGTTTGCTGTGATCGTGCCTGTCAAAGGTTATTATTAGATATAGACGAAACGTTGTTATTTAGGAATAAGATCGCGTGGGTGTTTGAATGAGATCGCGGTCTTTTAACGATTAATCGTGCAGCTCTAGCGGACAGCCAATCAGAATCCATTCTCGAGCATTAAAAGCGTCAGAGGAATAAAATGCGCGTGCTTCGAATAAACACAACAAAATATAGTCCGCTGGGGTGGAAGCTAATATGTGACCCTGGACCACAAAACCAGTCACATGGGGTCAATTATTTTAAATTGAGATTTAAACATCACATGAAAGCTGAATAAATAAGCTTTCCATTGATTAGGATAGGACAAAT
Source organism: Scardinius erythrophthalmus (assembly GCF_964197995.2). Classification (NCBI taxonomy): domain Eukaryota; kingdom Metazoa; phylum Chordata; class Actinopteri; order Cypriniformes; family Leuciscidae; genus Scardinius; species Scardinius erythrophthalmus. Next base: position 40,999,478 of record NC_138230.1, on the reverse strand, counting down.
TTTGGCCGAGATACAAATTTGAAAATCTGGAATCTGAGGGTGCAAAAAAAATCGAAACATTGAGAAAAATCGCCTTTAAAGTTGTCCATTTATGTTCGTGATTGTGCTGCATTCACTCACAAAAATAAATGTTTTATATATTTACAGTAGGAAATTTAAAATATATCTTCATGGAACATGATCTTTACTTAATATCTTAATGATTTTTGGCTAATTTTGACCCATACAATGAATTGTTGGCTATTGCCACAAATATACCTGTGCTACTTGTAGCTGGTTTTGTGATCCAGGGTCACATACTTATCGTAATAGTTAGTTCTTTGAGTGATATGACCTAGAGCGGGACACCATTACAACACAAAGTCCTAACCAAGCAAAAACAACTCACAAAAACCTATGTGACTATCATGCTATCACTAGGCAATGGTCCTCTATATCTGAAAATGAAGTCTTGTAACTTCAGTCCAGAGACTGTTAGCCGAGCCCCCTGCAGTGAGCGATGACAGGGACAAGCGCACACATCATGTGTCATGTGCTGCACGTCTGCATTACGCAGGCTTAATTACAGGCCAGAATCAATCAACCTTTCCCTTTCCACATGACTGCAGCTATCTGTCTAGATTTCAGAGGAAGAAAATGAGCCTGTTAACAACCCTCACTGCTACCGACACTGATACACTCTTAGCTGTTATTTTTTATGTTTTATGGTCAACATCTATCATCTTATCTTACAAATATTTCTCTTACAGGCAGTTCTCTGGTTGATTATCATTTCTAGATGCCCATTAAATTGATCATGCAGTCTTATAAACTCTTCATTCAGTACCAATGATATTAGGTTTTATACCTTGTCCTTGAGACAGCCTGACAGGTGAAGTGGAAAATCAGAAATGAGCACTAAGAAACACACTACAGGAACCACAGACAGTGATTCTTACCTATATCTGTTGATCCCATATAAAGAGACAGAGAAACATGACTATCAGTCACACTCGTGTTACATCATAACTACGTCAACACAAGCTATTAACATTAAAACGCTCAAAGTCTTCTAATCTAATATTATTATTATAGAATATATAAACAATTATACAGAATACAAATTATACTATATACTGTGTGTGTGTGTGTATATATATATATATGTGCCTCTAAGTGCCATCAGAAATTTTCTTCTAGAATGATAATTTTTATAAAGCTTGTATATTTAAGTTCAGTAATTTCACTTAAATGACAATTATTAGGTCATTTGCATTGCCATTTAAGTGAAATTATTGAACTTAAATATACAAGCTTGATAAAAATGATCATTCTAGAAGAAAATTTCAGATGGCACTTAGAGGCTTTAGCATCTGAACTCTTCATATATATATATATATATATATATATACAAATTATACTATGTACTGTGTGTATAAATATAGTTTTTAAATTTACACTCGCTCAAAATTTTGGGGTCAGAATTTAAAAAAAAAAAAATTTCAGCAAGGACACATTAAATAGATTTTTTTTAAATGACAGTAAAGACTTTTACATTGTTACATAAATGTACAATTTCTAATAAAAGCTGTTCCTTTGAACTTTATATCCATCAAAGAATCCTGAAAAAATATTAATCAACTTAGATAGATTAGTAATAATAAATATTTCTTGAGCAGCAAATCAGCATAATAGAATGATTTCTAAAGATTTCATGAGACACTGAAGACTGGAGTAACGATGCTGAAAATTATGCCATACAGGAATAAATTATATTTGAAAAAAACAAACAAAAAAAAAACGGTTATTTTTGTAATACTATTTCACAATAATAGTGTTTTTACTGTATTTTTTATTAAATAAAAGCAGCCTTGGTGAGCATTTGGTCACTTGGTGACTTCTTTCAAAAACAATAACAAAATTTACCAAACCCAAACTTTTGAACAGTAGTGTATATAAATAATTAAAAATAATATTAATATTAAATAATATTAAAAACAAATGGTTACTAAAAAAGAAATTGTTACAGGAGAAATTTAGTTTGTTTCTCAAATACTGTAAAAATGTTTATGTCTAGATAAATGGTCTTTATATATTTATGTTGGTGAAATACCTGCCAGCTGCCGCTCCATCCACAGAGTCCTGGCTGCCCGTCTCGCTGGGTGTGCTCATAGACTTTGATGGAGACATTGGTGTCGGCACTGTATAGAGACAAAAATGTTATTAAATATTCCTTTACAAAAAAATGTAAACAAAGTTGGAAAATGTATAGGCTACTGAACTACAGTCAATGCACAATTAGATTTCATTTAAAAAGGCAATGCGAGTATGGAGCCCATGTTTGTAATGTACAAGGCTCTGCGCTAGATGGCGATAGTAGCAGAGAAAGGCTCACAAAACCAACATGGGGTGAGTTTAATTTGGGTCTTAGTTTCCTCATTTGCATTAGGAAGTGTCTTTGTTAAAGCCTAGAGTAGGGTAGAATGCAGTGTGGTAAAAAGAGCAAAATCCAAGAGGCAAAAAGACTGTGGAAAGCCCACAGAATAAGGGATTTGGATGTAGTCCCGTTCAAAACCATGAAGCGAACCCAGAATATAACACAGCCTGATCTTGGCAAAGGTAAAAAGGCAACGTTCTGATGCCAGGCATTGTTGAGTGAGATGTATATTTCAGTGCGGTGCAGTGGTCTGTGTACTGTACCTAATGGAGGTTCGGGTGAGATTCCAATGCTCTGGAGGAGGGCCTCCGTCTCCCTGCGCTTGCGGTCCAAATCTGAGTCCTCGGGAACAGCTTCCGCTTTCTGTTGAGTCTCTGACTGCTCACGTTTGCAAATGCACACATACAGCAGGCAGATATTCATGTTACGTTCTCACATTCTGAATGAGTCTCATTAAAATGTCATCTCACCTCTTTCTTCTTTTTTTCTTCCTCCTTTCTCTTTTTTTCCTCTCTGATTTGAGCAAGGCGCTGTTTCTTGCGCTCGAGTTCGGCTTTTAGGTCGCTCTTATCAGCCATTTTGTCCTGCTACAAAATAATTACACACCACAGACCCACAGTTTTGTCCCAGTGTAAGCAGGGCCTTATGGAGACTACAGTAGTTGAACTATATTTAGACTCTTTGTTCAGTAAAGGCAATTGTTAAGCATTCACTCCTGCAGTGAAAATTACAGTTACAATTTGAAGGCCCATTTGTGTTTTCAACAGGATTATCCTTGTAATATAATAAATTCATGAGAAAACTCATTTTAAGTACTTATGAGGCATTCATTTGATCATGTAACAGCACAAATAACATAAAATAAAATAATAGGCCTACTATTGTTTATAGGGTGTGGCAGATGACAAAAGCCTCAGAAGCAAAAGCCTCTAAGTGCCATCTGAAATTTTCTTCTAGAATGATCATTTTTATCAAGCTTGTATATTTAAGTTCAGTATTTACACTTAAATGGCAATGAAAATGACCTATTAATTGTCATTTAAGTGAAATTACTGAACTTAAATATACGAGCTTGATCAAAATGATCATTTTAGAAGAAAATTTCAGATGGCACTTAGAGGCTTTAGCATCTGAACTCTTCATAGGAGCTATGAATAATAATTCTTAATATAATTATTGATAAAAGTCTAAGCTTTAACAAATGATAAATGCATAAATATGATGAAATGGAGTGGTAATAAAAACAAAACAATATCAAATGTGAAAAAAAAATAACTTTATTAAAGCATAATTACAACCACATAATGGCATAAAACAAACAAAAAGGAAATACATTAGGGGATATACATGATATAATTTAAACATATATTTTTTTAATGCAAATTTGCATGCAAACGTCACATTTATGATGGGGACAGGTAGTATTCAGAAGGTCCAGAGACAGTTGTAAATGGATGCCACATTAGGTTGAATATCATTTATCATAATGCTAATTTTGCTGTCTTAATAGACGAATAAATACGCAATACAGAGACTTACAGAATAAGCTATTATTGAAAATCCAGTTATAATAATGATACATTTGAATGTGCAAATGATGTCAGTGTGGCTATTGCTAACATTGGGTACCAAAAGCACAATGACGTCATAATCCATATGCGATTATGAAGTCATCCAGCATAAAGCATGAAACACAGCGCGCCATTTCAACAAAACACACGTATGAAACCTCACAGATATGCGAGCATGAGAAACACGCACCCGGTGTGTGTGTGTGTGTGTGTGTGTGTGTGTGACACGTCCTACCTGCTCCAGTGTGGATGCTGCTGTCCACTGTAAATATGCTGTATCACTGCTGATGTACACAATCTGCCACCAGCTTCAATACGACTCTTGATTTAAAACATGTCTGAGATTGTATGGTACGATCATTTAGACATGCAGCGATGCTGTTGGCAAAATTTAAGGCTAATGGCCTACATTTTATCGGAGGAGGCAGATGCTCAAACACCGCCTTGCTACCTCGAGATAACTAACAGATCCCACCTCGCTTTACCCCCTTCCAAATACTGTTAATATAGAAATAAACGAATACAAGACAACAGCGCCATCTAGCGGATGTTATATTGCATTGACGGACAAATGTAAACATTAGCCGCTTTTCCACTGTCTGTCGGTGACTGTCGAACCGCGTTAACCAAAAACCATTAATCACAACCTAACTCAAACACCCAGCTTGAACCAGCCTAAAATAATTAACTGGTCTTATCTTGTATTAGTACCAGGTTTTAGTTGGGTCTCTCTCACCATGGCGCTCATCTTAGCTCAGTGTTTTTTTTTTTAAAGTGCCCCAAACCCCTTTAAAACCAGAATAATCTAATGAGCATGGCTAATTTTAAAGTGGTTTAATTTTATTTTAATCAGAAAGGAATTCAAAAATGTGTAAATAAAAAAGGTTTAAATAAATCAGTTTAGCTAAATCATTCATCCAACAACCATATGAAATCTGAACATGAAAACACACTGTTGGTTTCGATCGTTAAACACCACTAGATGGAGCCATAGTCCAAATGAGCAAGGTAGTTCATCCTTCTGTCATTCATTCAGTACCCTGCTAAAAATATCTTAAATCAGCCTAAAGATGGTTTGCTTGTTTAGGCTAAGCTTCAATATGGTCTGACAGCCTAAACGTGCCTAACATGTAAATGGTCATTCCAAAAAGCGATTTCACACATTTTAAAAATAGGTCACTACAGAAATAATAAAAATGTAGTATGCCTATATTCTTTCTTTTTGATTCAACAGATCGGTTGAGCTTCTGTTTGTGTTCGCTGATCAATGTTTAAACGTGAATAAAAGCCTAAATTAAACCTGTTAATAATATTAAGAGTCTCTTCAGAAAATTTGGACTTAACCACTCAGTTAATTTGGATTAGTTTTATGATATTTTTTTATTTATTTAAAACAAAGTATTAACATTTTTCAAATAACAGGAATTAACATTCATTCCATTAACATAAATACTACTGACATTGAAATAATTTTACGATCTCTTTATGAACTTTTAGAAGCGTCAAAGTGGTAGTTGCATAGCTGTCAATGGAGGGACAGAAATCTCTAAGATTTCATCAAAAAGATCTTCATTTGTGTTCCGAAGATTAATGAAAGTCTTACGAGTTTGGAACGACATGAGGGTGAGTAATTACTGAGAGAATATATTTTTTTGGGGGTGAACTAACCCCTTATTATATTGTATTAAATTGTGTAATTAAGGAAACAATTTACGGTTACAGTAAGTGATTTGTCCTCTCAGTCATAGAGGATGGGGAACATACTGTACACAACACAACTGAAATGTGTCTCAGCCACACTCCTAAAGACCTTTACTCTACATCCGCTGTGCGCATGCGTCAACAAGCAGGGCGATATAGATCTGCAGCTTGTAGATTGCGTTGCCCACTTCTGTTGCCTGCGCTAGGAACAGCATATGATAAAAATCATACAGTACGTCTCTTTATATAATCTGTATAATCACATGATTACTTTCTAGCTCCAGATAAGAATGGAACGAAATAGCTTGATATGAAGGTTTAAATTCTATTCTATTACATCTATGCTGAGTGGAGTAAGTCTCCCCTTTCCCCTCCCTCTCTTGTTATGTTTGTACCCTGTTTTGTACCTTGTGCTGGCCAGTTATTTTGACTCAATGACAAATTAAACCAAATTAGAGCCATCCAGGAGGACTCTCCATCCGATCACACCGGATTTCTGCGGAGATCTTCATTTTTACGATGAAGTAAGGCTGTGCTAGAATGTCAAACTTTGCGAACTGCGTCTGATGAGAGACCAGGACAACAATAACTCGGCGAGAACGTTTCAATATCTGCGGATTTCACTTGAAGATCAACATGAAGTTCGCCCAGATCATGCTGAAGAACAGCTCAAAGCTGAACATACCTAAACAGGTGGACAGATTTTCCAAGTTCTCTCCGTCCCCGCTGTCTATGAAGCAGTTCATTGACTTTGGTGAGTTGTTTACCTGTTTGAAATGGATCTAATGGGTCCTGCTCATTGTGGTGGTGTCCGAAAACCTAGTGAGCGCACTAACAAAAAGTACCATGACATTTTGACAGTAGGACACAATGTAACCGTAGTAAATAAACATGGGAAATCATTCAGTACTATGCATGGTCTATAGCCTATAAAAGTATAACTGCCACATGGTATCCTCATAGTAAAACACTAACAAAAAAGTTAATGGTATGGCATTATAACATGGTATTATGGGAATTATATGGTGGTTTGCATATTCAAATACCACAGTATTACCATAAGTGTAGCATGGTAAATCCATAGTACTTTTTTGAACAGCCTACTTGCATATACAGCATTGTATATACATCATAAATGCATACTTCACCTGACTGCGGCTGTCTATATAGGCAGCTCACTAGGTTTTGAGACGCAACCTTTCCCAATTATTTGGCAGATGACTGCACATAAACAATCTTGTTTGTTGTTGGGAGATATATAAAAAATAATATCTCCTCCCCCAATAATTGTACATTTTTTTGTTGTTTTAATAACTGTATATTGAATAACTGTGAATTAGAATTGATTCTTAGCAACCGAACATTGTTTATGTTCAAACTAATTTCTAGTTAAGCATCAAGCCAACATATTGGACTGTATATCAAGAGTGAAATTCTTACTAACACAGTCCTGTCTTGCTCGCAGGATCTGCCAATGCCTGTGAAAAGACCTCCTTTATGTTTTTGAGGCAAGAACTTCCCGTCCGGTTAGCCAACATCATGAAGGAGATCGACTTCCTCCCAGACAAACTGCTCGGCACTCCTTCACTGAAGCTTCTTCAAAGCTGGTGAGATCCATCACTGTACATCGTGCAGGGATATGTGCTCCGAATGCGACCAGTGTGATGAATCCCAGCCTAATGTAAACTACTGTAGACTTTCTGTTAACTGTTTACAACTCATATGACATATATATGACCTATAATGCACTGCTGCCCTTGACATATATGACCTATAATGCACTGCTGCACATGACTTAAAAAGAGAAGTGACAGTGAATTATTTTAGAAAAGGATCTTTAAAGTTGCAGAGCACATAAAATTGCACATTTAATCAAGACATTAATTGTAGTAATTTTTTTTCTTAAAATACGCTAAATATACGCCAAATACGCTGTGTCCAAAATCGAATACTTCCCTACTATATAGTATGCATAAAACAGTACGGCAAAATAATCAAGGTATTCTGAAAAACAGTAGGCGAAAATTCCCTGGATGACCTACTACTTCCGGTGAGATTCTGAAGTGCGCATTCGATGGACACTTTACTATCCCATGAGGCCGCGGGGGAGGATTTATGAATGGAAGTGAAACTGATGCATGTGACCTGATAATAACAACATGGTGGATGTTATAGAGTGTACTTTTTTAATGGTTGCAAAGTAAGTTCAAATGTAAGACAGTACGCGGTTTTAGACACAGCGCTAGACTTTTATATGGAATATCATAACAGCATATTGAGTTTAAAAAGTTTTGTTTACTTAAATCGGTAACACTTTATTTTACAGTGTCCTTGTTTACATATGTTACATGTACTTACCATAGTAATAACAGTAAATTATGCATAATTACATGCAACTAACCCTCAACCAAATCCTAATCCTACACTAACCCTTTAGTTAGTACATGTTGTTAATTATTATTACTCAGCACTTAAATATATAATTACACTGTAACAACGACACCTTAAAATAAAGTGTAACCCCTAAATCAACAGGCTAAAGTTTGTTTGTTTTATTGTTCCTGATGATCAAGAATAGGTTAGCTCCAGACTGAATAAATTGATCTTTTTAACAATAACTTATAAACCTTTACAAATAGCCCTATTTTGAGCTACAATGTTGTTAATCGATGGTATTGGCTTCTGTTGAAGCCGTCAGTCTGCATTATTTTAACTTTATTTTTTAAAATAATCATGTTTAATAGCGGAATGTTTGGAAAACTACATTACTCATGATGCTGTACAGAAAATTGCACCAATCAGAGAGTCACGACAAGCAAAATGCGAGAAAATATCTCGTTTGCTATATATATATATATATATATCTAAAATCCATATTTTTAAATGCATAGTTTAATATTTCTCCATCGTTTATAATTCGATTATACAGTTTGCAATGCTTCATGGGATTGTAGTTCTTTCCCTCACTACTATTTCTGATTTTCAAATACTTATGATTCACGAATGCTTTAACAAAGATGTTTTTAAAATTAGAAATGAATGGAAAAAATACTTCTGTAACCAGCGCTGCTGATAAAGTGGACGGGCGCTGTTGCACTCCATTAGGGGGTGATGGTATGTTTCTATAAAGTATATTGCTGTTGGACATGTAGTTGTGTCGGTATGAAGTGTCGATTCAGCACATTGTTTAGGAGGGTGGTGTGGCGCAATGGATAAGACACATGCCTTTGGTGTGAGAGACCCGGGTTCGAATCCACTGTGAGACACCAATGTGTCCCTGAGCAAGACACTTAACCCCTAGTTGCTCCAGAGGCGTGCAACCTCTGACATATATAGCAATTGTAAGTCGCTTTGGATAAAAGCGTCAGCTAAATGAATAAATGTAAATGTTTAAACCTCTTAGCAGAATCGCAGGATGTCACCAACCTTCGTCAGCAGTTTTTAGTATTTAACTGCTATTCTATCAAGCTTGGATAGTTCCGGTTGGATAGTAATTTGTTTCCAGACAATATTTCTGTTTATCTAACATGCACACAGATATATAATGCTTCAGAAATTTGAACCTGAGGTCAAAGTTATTAGTGTTGTTTACATCATTTACACCATAAAGAAGTCAGCTGACACAGGCAGGCAAGAAACAATCTTTCATAGTTAGCTTAACATAAATCAATTAGAATATTAGAAACAAGTTTTTATAGGTGTATGCCATTTTGAAGTTAACAAAGATACTGTATACATGCAGTGCAGCAGGTACTGGTAGCAGGAGTTGTTGTTCTCACGAGGATGTGGGTCGGAGTCTGACCTTTGTCACGTCCTGATCCCTTTCCCGTAAACTTTCCTGTCACTCAGGTGTTCTCTATTAAAAGCAATTGGCCATAAGTATTTTTGATTTTAAATAGCAAATCATGGGTAACAGATATTTCATTTGCTGACAGTTCTGAAAATAAGGAAAACAACAAGGACTTTTATTTAAATATGTTGTTCGGCATGGAAAGTTTTTCAGTTTATGAATAGAACTTGTTTAACAAGTTCTGAAAGGACAGAATGATTTATAAACTCAAATTGAGCTGTTATTGCCCTTTGTCTTACAAGGTTTAGCAGAGGCTTTGTGTTCAACAAGTCAACTGGAATGCTTTGAAAATTATGTAATTATGGGCATTATGTAAACTCTATGTTTCTGCTTACTTTGCTGAATTTTTTTTTAGAGGCTACATTTTTTAAGACGAAAATTATACGTGACACCGGGGACAGGCGAATCACATTCAGAAAGTAATTCAGAAATTATAAAAAAAAAAAATTAAAAAAAATTGTTTATTATTATTATTTATATAAATTATTTTATTATTATACATTTTTTTCAATTTATTCTTTTTTATTTTAGTACTTTTTATTTAATTTTTCATTATTATTTACAGTTTTTTCTTTATGCCTCATAAAAAAAAGAAAAAAAAAAAGAAAATTACACATGACAGAGGACAGGCAAAATACAAACAAGCTAAAATTATGACATTTACTTTACATTATACTTCAAGTTTTCTCTCTGCCTGTAAAAAAATAATTTTTAACAAAAAATAGACTATTATATATTATAATTATTATATATTATTTGTTATTATTATAAATACATTTATTTATATACATTTAAATGAATTTTTATATATAAAATATTATTATTGTTATTATACGATTTTTTATAATTTTTGAATTTATTCTTTTCTTACATTTTTTTATTTTCGTACAAATTATTTAATGCATTTATATTATATTATATTTTTATAACTTGAATTTTAAAGTCGTATGTGCTTCAGAGTCCTTGTCCTCATGACTGTAGAATCTGTGACTCATGCTGAGATCAAAACCGGAGCTAAATGTAACTTTCAGATGTGTTCATGGAAATGTTATGCAGTGTCGAATATCATGAGACACTGAACACAAACAAGCGTGCACTGTAACCTTCCTAAAGGTCTGAAATGTAAACGAGTCCTCTTTGACAGTGCAGCACACTGACACACAACACTGTCTTTCAAGTGGATGGTAGCCTGTACAGTATGTCCATTGTGTCACATGACAGTTGTTCCCAGTGCCGCATGTCTCCCATTTACTCTAACCTTTAAATTATCCTTGCAAACCTATTTATTCACCATTCAGGTTTCGTAAAGAAGCGATCAGTGGTTAGAGTAAATACCCATCAGTGCTATACAGCTTCCTTCAGCCACTCAGACAAATGACTATATTGGCTTTGTTGTACAAAGGAAAGAACACACAGAATTACTTAATGTGTGCAGTGCATTATGGTTGTGTTTCAAATAGGGCTGGGTATTGATACAGATCTCACTATTCAATTTGATTCCGATTTACAAGTTCTCAATTCAGTGTGATTCTGATCTCAATGTGATTTGATTCGATGTCGATTTATTTGGAAAAATTGTATTATAGTTCTTACTTTATGCCTCTTATTATAACCCAATGAATTGAGTCTAAAAATAAACCCTGACTGTTTGTTTACTCTTAACGACAGGTATGCGCAGAGTCTAATGGAGCTTGTTGACTTTTTGGAGAAAGACCCTGAGGATAAAAAAATCCTGACTAAGTAAGTCCAATATTAAAGAGGACCTATTATGCTTTTTACATTTGCAACTTTCTTTAGTGTGTAAAGTTTCTGTTTGAGCATGAAAAATGTGTGCAAAGCACACAGTCACTCTAAAGTGAGTCTATATCAATAGGCGCGTTTCCATTACAGATTTGCGCAAAACTTTTGCAATTTTTTTCTAAATCGCAAAAGTTAAAAAAAAACTACTGCGAAATGACGGCGTTTCCATTAACTGATGTTATGCGACTAAAACTTCATTTTTCCTCTCGCGATAAGTAAAATCATTCCAAAAACCATGGCAATGGACGTTGGTAGGTTTATGTACTATATCCCAGCCACTGCACTAGCCATTATTATTAATCAGAGGAGATGTATTTGTGTTTTCCAAGCATTAATGGTAAGGAACGACCCTTATTATACTTGTGAGCGGCACATATGAGGTGTTTCTGGGTGTTTCTCCTTCATTTCTGCTTCGAGGTCTTGATTGTGGCATTTGTTTGAGGTTTAGAATCCAGTATTTCTGTCATTCTTTTGTCTTATATGAATTTAATAAAGAACTCTGTCTCGTATTCTGTCCAAACATACCACGTCATCTACGTCAGGTGACCTGTAAATGCGCAAAAACTGTTTCCATTGCAGGTTTGCGAAATATTTCTTTTTCGAATTGCCTGAAAAACCACCTCATGCGAGCGGAAAAACTTTTTTGCGATAAATGGGAGTTTTTGCGAAATTAACGTGTTTCCATTGGGCGTATTTTCAATTCGCAATTTCAATTTGCGCAATTTGAAGGGTAATGGAAACGCAGCTAGTGTCACTGTTTCTGAACTCCCTGAAACGCCTCCATTGTAGTCTTGAGTTTTCTTCCGGGAATGAATACGTCACAATATTCCTCTTTTAAATAATTCCTGGCCAATGCATACGCAAAATAAAGGCGGCGAGGCCTGACTGAGTTGCGTTAGTAGTGTGTTGCGGTTATGGTAAGGAGGCGTGACATTTCCCCAAACACTCTTAAAGTTGTTGACCAATCACAAGACACTGATCCAGTCGACCAATCAGAGCACATTGCGCTTTTTGGAAGGAGGGGCTTCATAAAGACAGGAACTAAACAGTGGGTCAAATATGGGAAAAATGTTTTTTTTTTTTTTTTTTTTTTTACATTAAAGCATGAAAACTTATTTTAGTAGACCCCAAAAACAACTTTTTTTTGTTGTAAAAGGGCATAATAGTGAATCTTACAAAAGTTTATCTCATGTTTAACTTGGCTGCAGCCTGCTTTAATGACCTCTAATAGTGCGTTTAACTGGATGGCGTGTCTCTTAGATTCACAGAAACGCTGATCAATGTCAGGAACAGGCATAATAATGTGGTGCCCACCATGGCACAGGGAGTGCTGGAGTACAAGGAGGCCTTTGGCGTGGATCCTGTGACCAATCAGAACGTCCAGTATTTCTTGGACCGCTTCTACATGAGCCGGATCTCCACACGCATGCTGATGAATCAGCACAGTAAGAGTTCGGGATGTTTCCTAAAGCCCTGGCCAGTACAATGGATATTTCTGTCTTAGCTGAAACAATAGATGAGAAATCTGCTGATAATGTAATGTACATTGTACTGTAGCTGCATAACTGATAAATAGACATCTATTTTAAAATTCTGTACTATTTATGTGGTCTAAATACATTGAAACTAAAACAATACGATCATTTTAAATACTTAAAGTGGATTTAGGCATTGCAACATTATAATGTAATATTGACAGATGTACACTACAATTCAAGTTTGGGGTCAGTAAGATTTTTTTTCATGTTTTTTAAAGAAGTCTCTTATGCTCACAATGGCTACATTTCATTTACTGATACTGATACTGATATAGTAAAAACAGTAATATTATTAAATTGTTTTACAATTTAATTTATTCCATTTATTCCTGTGATCAAAGCTGAATTTTCAGCATCATTATTCCAGTCTTCAGTGTCACATGATCCTTCAGAAATCATTCTAATATGATGATTTACTGCAAAAACAAACAAAAACAAAGACATTTTTTATTATCAATGTTGAAAACAGTTGTGCTGCTTAAAGTGTTTTGGAAACCATGATCATTTCTTTTGAATTATTTGATGAACAGAAAGTTCAAAGAAACAGCATTTATTTGAAATGGAAATATTTTTTCTAACAATATAAATGTCTTTACTGTCACTTTTGATCAATTTAATGCATCCTTGCTGAATAAAAGTATTAATTCCTTTTAAAAACAATCTTTCCGACCCCAAACTTTTGCACGGTAGTTTAGATCCAGTTTAGCTCCACAATACAGTAAGTTAAGAATCATTAATATTAGCAAATAACCGATGTAGTATTCTTATATTATGCATCCCTGCAAAGAAAATGTACTTAAAATGTGTGTTAATTTTAGCGTTAATCTTCGATGGAAGCACCAATCCAGCCCACCCCAAACACATAGGCAGTATCGACCCAAATTGTGATGCTGTGGAGGTTGTAAAAGGTAATTAACCATGTTTCATGTTTTTTTTACTACTAAACTGCAAGTGAAATTGACATTGTATGTCCTACACTGGCCGACTCAAGCTGTGTCTCGCTCTTTCCCTCTCTAGATGCCTATGAAAGTGCCAAGTTGCTGTGTGATCAGTACTACTTGACTTCTCCCGAAGTGGAAATCAAACAAGTGAACTGTGAGTGAGAGCTTTCTCAAACTTTTCAGTCTTTGTGTGCTCTGTGTATGATGAGTCCTGAGCTGAACTCTGCAATGAAGGTCTCTACAGTGCTAATTACAACACAGCTGATTCTATAGATTTGAGTTGTTTGACATTGTGGGATGGTGCCAACAGAATGTGCTGGGTGGGGATTATGGGTATTCTGTAAAATGCCACATTCTTGTCCTGTATGCTATAAAACATGCCTGGACTCTTTAGTGTGCAATAATGCTAATCAATCAAGCATGACCTTCAATTCAACTTTGCCCTAAAAAAAATACACAGATCAGTAAGTTTTTTAAAATTTTATTTTTAGCAAGGATGCATTAAGTGACACTAAAGACATTTATAATCTTTCAAAAGATTCTATTTCAAATAAATGCTGTTCTTTTGAACTTTCTATTCATCAAAGTATCCTGAAAAAATGTAGCCGTTGCTACTAAAATATTAACCAGCACAACTGTTTTCAACATTGATAATAATCATAAATGTTTCTCGAGCAACAAATCATCATATTAGAATGATTTCTGAAGGATCATGTGACACTGAAGACTGAGAGTTATGATGCTGAAAATTCAGCTTTGATCACAGGAATAAATTACATTTTAAAATATACTAAAATAGATCATTTTATATCATGATAATGCTGTTTTTAATGCATTTTTGATCAATTAAATGCAGGCTTGATGGGCGAAAAATCTTATCGAGCCCTTTTGAAAAGTACAAATACATTTATTCATTTAGCAGACGCTTTTATTCAAAGCGACTTAGAAATGAGAACAATAGAAGCAGTTAAACTAACACTAGGACAACAATATGCAAGTGCTATGACCCTTCTCAGTTTAATCTAACGCAGTAAATGTTAATAATTTTTTATTTATTTATTAGAATAGAGTTTCCTAGCAACAAAGAGCCGCGCTAAAATCTACTGGGAAAAGGAAACACTCACAGACTGATGTTCTCTCCTGGTGTTCGACTGCTTCTTCTAACAAGAAGAAAAAAAGTAGTGCAACTGTAATGTACATTTATATGTACAGCAAAATGTAAGATAGTAAGAAATAAAAGTGTAGAGTATTTGAATTTGCTTAAATTCAATATAGTGTATATCAATAATAGTGTAGTGTATTTGAATTTGATAAGAAAAGTAAGCTAATATGCAAAACATTGAGTAAGTTCTTGAATCGCCTAATCGTAGAAAGAAATAGCGCTTTATAATCTTATCACTGTGTGTCTATGGAGAAATATTTTTGATGATATGATTTGCGCTGTATACTTAGTTACACATTGGCAAAAAGTTGGCATCATCTCACGGTTTATCTTTTAGTCATGTCAATAGCAGTGTATTATTTTGTCAAGCAAAGAGAACCTACAAGGTTGAGTGACCACCGTTGTAGCTGGTCACCTGTTTTATCAACACATAGTAACAAATTAGCCAGCATAACCTCTATCATGTGCTTCATAGCTGACTAATTTGGGCAGCATGCCAATGTTGATTTCATCAATGCATTCTTAAAATTCTAAGTTCATGTGGGATAGCATGCTATGGCCTCGCTTTCTGGTTTACACTACTGTTACTGAATCAATATATCTGTTGTTATTGCAGTTAAAGGACCCAATGACCCTATACATATAGTTTATGTGCCTTCTCATCTGTACCACATGCTCTTTGAGCTCTTCAAGGTACTTGAATCACTTTATTGTAGCTATAGCCCACACACAATTAAAGTCTTATATAAACACAAGAGCAGAAAATTCTGTCATCATTTACTCACCCTCATGTCGTTCCAAACCTGTATATCTTTCTTTCTTCTGCAGAACACAAAATGAAAGATTTTACAAAATATATTGGTGGTTACAAAACAAGAATATCGACAAGCACAAATGAGATTTAAGACTTAAATTTAGGTCCATTGCCAATCCAAATTATCGTATGGGTTCAAAAGACTTGGAATATGGCACATGAGTTGTATGGACTATTTTTATGGTGCTTTTTTTGGGCTTGACAGAAAATTATGCTTATATAACATCACCAGTGTTGGGTAAGTTACTCTAAAGAAGTAATTAATTGCATATTCAACAGTGTAATTAGATAAATAATTAGATTATTACTCTCTCTCTCTCTCTCTCTAAAAAAGTGTTGCATTACTTATTACTTTCTAAATCACATATCAACCTCAACCCGTTAAACAATACAAGGATAGGCATGAAACGGTTCTTTTAATTCTTTCAAATAAGTCATGTAAAATTTGCATAAATTAAACTTTAACTGAATACTTTTAACTGAAAGTATTTAAAGGTAGAAGGTTACAGATTCTAAACATACATTTTAACATTAGATGGATGTTAAATCCACTATGTTTTATATAGAATTGTTCTATTGTCTATACTGTAATTAATGCAATTACATCAGAAAGTAGCTGTTATTAAATTACAGAAAAATTAAGAGTAATGCTTTACTTTTTCTAGGGAAAAGTCACTAAATTACAGCATTTAATTACTTAGTAATGCATTACACCCAACACTGAACATCACTATATGGAAAAGAGCAGCATGAACATTCAGCTAAACATCTCTTTTTGTGTTCCATGGAACAAAGAAAGTCCATCGGGTTTGGAATGACATGGCCGTCATGCATATGAAGATAATAAAGTTGTTTCTCCATAACAGAATGCCATGAGAGCAACTATTGAAACCCATGAGACCAGCCTACATCTCCCACCAATAAAAGTGAGAGTTTCTCTTGGAAAAGAAGATCTGACCATCAAGGTGAGCTTTCTTTGACAAACACTCAAGCCCCGTTCACACCACCAGCGACATGATCCCGTTAGAGCTGGCGACACGAGTGACAGTGGCCATTGGTGACAGAATGTAGACCTGTCATGCGACAAAGTTCAGAAAAGTTTAACTTTATGCAAATAAGCAGTGCATTTTGCGAGGGACAACCAATAGGAGCGAAGACTGTCAGTGGAGCTCACATGTCACCATCTTAACTGTGTCTTAAGAACTAATTTGACTAGAAATTAGTCAAGTCTTACTTTCCTGATTCAAATGAAACTGATTTACCTTATTCTAAAAAGTTAGTACCAATCTTGAAGAAAAAATTGGATGACTGACTTTTATGACTAGTCTAAGCAGTTTATGCAGCCGGCCCCAGGTCTTATGTCGAAGTCTGTTCCCCCTATCAGGGCTCAACTATGCTACTTTTAATTCTTTTCAGTCTAATTCCTAATCAGATTGGAATGATATATTAATTTTATGGGAAATATATAATTTTTGATTGCACTTTCTAAAGATATGGCCATGATGTGCAGTCTACCAATAACAATAGAGCGACAGCACTAGGAACGACAAGCAACGAACAAAGTCGCTGGCTAGCTTAAGACTAACAGATTAACGGTTCATCAAAAGTTGAATATTTTATCTCTGTTTAAACTCACAACATGCTGGCAAGAGCAGTGAGGGTCAAAACATGTTTTGTAATGACTCATGTGTTATTTTAGATGTCTGACAGAGGAGGTGGGGTTCCTTTGAGGAAAATCGATAGGCTTTTTAGTTACATGTATTCAACTGCACCGAGTCCTGTGGCTGAAGACACTCGCAATGCTCCCCTGGTAAGAGCCGCGGTAACACTTGTCTATTTCAGCATACTGTATGCAGATAGTCTTCATTGTGCAATGTTACCATATGGTAAAACTTTGATCCAGATTTATAAAGTAGCAGAATTACTAACAGTTCAGTCTGTTGTTTACACCAGATTAGTATTGTAATGCAGTTGTAATGTTTTCTCTTTTTCTCACACACTCACTATGGCTCGTATTTTTTGCAGGCTGGTTTTGGCTACGGTCTTCCTATTTCCCGCCTTTATGCCAAGTACTTCCAGGGAGATCTGCAGCTCTACTCTATGGAGGGATACGGCACATCGGCAGTCATATACCTCAAGGTACACATACAATGCTGCATTAAAGGACCTTGTATAATCCGTGACCGCAAAACTGCCCGCAAAATTTGTGACTATGCTAAAGGTGAAAATTCTGTCATCATTCACTCACCCTCATGTCGTTTCAAACCTGAATAACTTTCTTTCTTCTGCAGAACACAAAAGAAGATATTTTGAAGAATGTTGGTAACCAAACAGTTTTGGTTCCTATGGAGTAGTGGAAGTCAATGGGAAACTGTTTGGTTACCAGCATTCTTAAAAGATTATGTATTTTTGTGTTTATATTTATATATATTTTCCACAGGATTCATGAAAGAATTTTCATTTTTGGGTGGACTATACCTATATAAAAAATGTCTGCAAAGTCACAAAGCACAAAGCCACTCCAAAGTTAGTTATTCTCTATGTCAGTGTCACTGTTTCTGAACTCCCTGAAACGCCTCTATTGTAGTCGTGAGAACAAACTCGTCACAATATTCCTCATTTAAATAATTAATTAAAAAAGGGTTGGTTTAGTTAGTTAGTAGTGTGTTGAAACTTGTGATATTTCCGAAACACGCTGAAAGCGGTTGACCAATCACAACACACGGGTCCAGCTGACCAATCAGAGCTCATTGCGCTTTTCAGAAGGAGGGTCTTCGTTGAGACAAGAACTAAACAGAGCGTTACTGACAGACTGGGAAGAGAGGAGCTGCAACAATGGAGAATATGTGAAACATTATGCGTTTTTTGAATAATCAAGCATGAAAATCTATTCTAGTAGAACCCAACAACAAAATCAAGACTTTGAAAAAGGGCATAATAGGTACTTTTTAGGATACGTTCACAAATTTTGCGGTCAGAGATTAAACGAGGTCTGTTGAATCCGTGCGACCAACTAAAACCAGTCACAAAATCTGTCAGGAAATCCTTCAGGAAACTCCCAATCATGTGGACTCCTATTTAAAATGACTGGATTTCGCCCACACAAATTCGTAGAACAACAGTAAATGTGATCGCAATTGGCTGAAATTCTTCTAAAATTCATTAATATGTTAAAAACGTTCAATTCACTGTCTATTTTGTCTCTTTGACCCTCTGCAGGCTTTGTCCACTGAATCAATAGAGAGGCTTCCTGTGTTCAACAAGTCAGCCTTACGGCATTATCAAACAAGCATGGAGGCGGATGACTGGTGCATCCCGAGCAGTGAACCCAAGAAACTGGGAAAGTACGAGTACAGTGTTTGAGAGGGAGAAGAAGCTCATATGATAACCATAAGGACTGAACTATAGTGGAGCCCTGAGTTATTTTAGCTAACTATGTATGTGACTATCTTTTTAGCTATTTCAGATTTATGGAATTATCAAAGGGTTGATAATGGTCTTCATATGAATGTTGCAGTCTGAATAACAAGGGCATTTTTGTCTTCCACATCTCACATTGCTTATAATACACCACACACTTCATTTGCAGTGCTAACTCTTATAGTTTCACAGGACACGGTACAACATGTTAGCTCTTCTGTGTCAGAGACTTCAGTTGAATGTACTGAAGCGGACTGGTTGTTTGAACATGTTGATTTCTACACATTATCACGGATTTGAACTGATTCTGTAAGTGTGTTTTAGAGGATGTGAACTGGTGTTTTAGTCAGTGGGGGCCAAGTTACCAGCTTTGTGTGAGTTTTATAGCATGTATCTCTAGCAAGAACACAAGTAACCAAGGCTTTATTTATTTCCTTGGTAGAAAATGCATTCACAATGCAAGTGTTAGAATGACCGTAGTTGTGTATTGCTTGATCGTGAGCTTGAAATGTTCCTGTAACATTTGGACCTACTGTCTAACAATCCTTTTAGTTTTAAATGTAAAAATGTGGTGCTAACATTAAGGCCAGATCATTTCATAAACATATTTAAAAATTCATTTTCAAAGTAAGAACAACTAAATTTGCCATGATGACATCCAAGTTACTCCACTGACATTAATATAATGAAAATAAATAAATAAATAAATAAAAGATTGAGTCGTCACAAGGAACCGACAAAGTAAGTTTGGGCCCAGGTTAGTAACTATAGTGTTGATTTATTTAAAACTGGCTAGATGTTGATCTTTGTTATGTGTGAAGCTTTTTATGACCACAATAATTTATGTTCTTTGTGACAACAGCTTCTGGCTGAACATTTCAGGTATTCTGTATGAACAAAAATGACATGTAGCACTAGAGTAGTTTTTTTTTTTTTTTTGCATGAAAACACTGAAGAGGCAATATTTTTTATGTTCATTTGTGTATAAATGAAAGATATTGTTGAAAGAATTTTCTCAGGATTGTGCAGATTTGCCTTTCTAGTTTTTTATTTTTATCATTTCATTTTGTTTTTATTGTTGTTCTGTTTTAATTTCACTGTAATATTTGTAAAGTTGGCTTTTTGAAAGCAATGCGAAGGACCTGTATGAATTTTAAGGGCACTCAAGTGGGAGCAGCTGCTCTCTGTCAAGTGACACTCATCAAACTCCCGGGTGTGTTTTAGCTTCTAGCAGTTTGCTATCATGTATTTGCCTCATACAGAAATAGAAGTACTTTGACAACCTCTGTAGATCATTTGCACATTTCCACTTATAATCTAGAACTGACATCTACCATGTTGATGTTATTCATTCATACCTCGTAAGCTTCATTTTTTCGCAGTCATATCCCTCGATATCTCCGTCCTTGTGAAATCACGCCTGCTTCTTGACGTGTTTTTAGATGCACAATCCTGTATTCACAAAGGAGCAACTGTGTTCAGGGCCGGATCTAGACATTTGGAGGCCCTAGGCAAAATTCATGTTGGAGGCCCCCCACCCCCAATAAAACACACTTGAAACAAATATGATTCCTAACCTTTTTATTTATACAACATTTAATTTTAAATTTAGTATATTTTACTTACACAGTACATAAGTTTGGACAAATTACTATTTGTAATGTTTTTGAAAGAAGTCTCTTATGCTCATCAAGCCTGGATTTATTTGATCAAAAATACAGAAAAATAATATAGTGAAATATTATTACAATTTAAAATAATGGTTTTCTATTTTACTAGGCTATACTTTAAAATATATTTCTGTGATGCAAAGCTGAATTTAGTGTCACGTGATCCTTCAGAAAACTTTATAATATTCTGATTTATTATCAAATGTTAGAAATGGTGCTTAATATTTATTTTATAACATGTGATACTTTTTTCATGATTCTTTGATTATTAAAAAGTTGTTTTAAAAAAGTCTTCAATATCACTTTTATAAATTTAACACATCCTTGCTGAATATTCCTGTTTTTTTTTCTGTATTTTTGATCAAATAAATGCAGGCTTGTAGCATAATAATAAACTTCTTTCAAAAACATTAAAAATAGTAATGGGTCCAGACTTGTTACTGGTAGCCTATCAAACTTTATCTAAGCTAATTTCTTTTTTTGTTTAATGAAGATGTTATTGTTATTGTTGTTATTTTGCTGTTTTATTCAGTTTATTCACAGTTCCAGAATACCACTTCAGTAGATGAACATCATGAACGTGCTTTTATCATTTTTCTGCGTTATGGGCAGGATTTTTCCCTCCCATTTAATCAATATTGACTGCAGATATTGTCATATTATTAATATCAGTAATATGTTATTATGTATTGCATTGCTACCTTAAATATGCTATACACAAATCAAGTGGAAGAGAAAGACACGATCGCTACTGAGCAGGAAAAAAAATCTAAACTAATATTCCTATAGGCTATGATGTCAGGGTATTATCTAATCATCAGCATCAGAATATAGAAGATAGACCCATAGATATGAGATCCTTTATTTGAAACATTTAAAAATGTTGCAGTGTGTTGGTTTTTTAACTTTGAATACAAACGTCTTGTCTTTTACTTTTGTAGCTTTTTTACTAGTCAGCTCTGGACGCGATGTTATTCATTGATTGTACGCGCAAATTCAAAGCGTCGCGTCTGGGCACGTTAATGACGCTCGCGCGCTCTTTTAAACTCATAAAGCGGTGAATGGTTTTTCCAGAAATGACGCTGATCTACAGTAGCCCACAAGTTTATATTTAAAATACATTGCAATCACACCAAAATCGATGACCTGCATTACGAGCTGTGCTTCTTTGCGTGCCTATTTCTGCTTTTGCTTCGCACTCGCAGCACCTGATGGATGCGTTCGTTGACCGCCTCTGATCGCCTCTGACGTCCCCTCGGACTAAACTGGCTGGCGCCTCTACAGTCATGGGCTGGCGTTAATGTGACGTAATGTAACAGTCTATGGTTAAGATAAACATCGTCACTATTTTTAGTTGATTAATAGGCGACATTTTGAAATAAATTGTAGATAGGACATTTAATTTTTTTTTTTTTTTTTTTTTTTTGTCCCTCTGTCTGGGCCCCATCCCGCCAATCGGGCCCTAGGCACGTGCCTAGTTTGCCTTTGCGTTAATCCGGCTCTGACTGTGTTAATGAATGCTCAGAACTATTCATGAAACTATTTCAATTTATCATTCAGTGAGTGAGTGCCATTTTATGTGCTATTAAAACAATGAATGAAGAAAAAAAGGTTTCCTTTTGGTTTTATGTCCTTTTAGCAGATTTATAATATATGAAAACAATCCAGTTTGGACAGTCTGAAGGGAGCATGAAGTATAATTTTCACACATGAAGTGGCTCCTCTGAGACCTTAAATTCATTGAAGGTCTTTGGGATGTGCTTGAGGAGACTTTACAGGGTGCTGGACTCTTGCACTGTCAATACAACATCTTGACCAAAAAATGTTGTGATGTTATTTCCAATTGTGTGAAAATGAATCTTCATGCTCCCTCACAGCCATTCTTTCACAGTTTAAGCCTGATGAATCTTGACATTGTCATCCTGGAATATGGCAATGGTCTTCCTACATATTTTTTAAGAAATGAAAAGCTACATACTCCATCAATTAGGGTTAGAAAAACTGTGTGAGTGTGATTTTTTTGAATGGTATAAACCATCTTGAAAGTTGTTAAACAGCTTGTCACTATTCACTTTGTTAGATTATTCTGAGTTGGTGTTTAACGATATAGTTTGTTGCAACTGTGGTTGTGTAGCCTGGGATGTCTCACAGAGCTACACTCTTACTTAAGGCCAGGATTTTGGCACAGATCCTCTGTTTATTTCTGGCCTGTAGCCATAGAACGGGAACAAAATGATCTGTCCTTTCTTTTGCACGTCTTTCCTAACAGCATTAGATCTGGTGGCTGTGACACCAGAGTCTTGCCCTCTTTGGAAAAAAAAAGTGCTATTTTAAGCACCATAACTGCAGGCCTGTTGCTTGACCTGTCAGTCACTGACACAATTTCCCCTCTTTCTAAAACCACATAACTGCTGCTAGTCCCTAATGTCAAAAAGAACTACCATATACAGTGCTTGTTGCTCTACATTGTGGACTTGATTATAAGATGATCAATTTTAATGTGCTTAAAAAATTATATATAATTTGACTTAATCTCATTCAAAGCAAGATCAAACTAAAAGTGAGTCTATACCATTTCAGGGTCAGAGGTTCATTTGTTAGTGGCTGTTTCTCTTCTGTAGAGAATGAGTGGAAACAGGCTGTCTGAGGGAAAGAAGAATCATGCTTCCAGGTGACAGGTTGACTGTGAGGGGGTACAGAGAGATAGGAAGAACAGATTATTTACTCTAAACTTGCACAAAAGTAAGTAAGTTCGGGCCCAGTAATCACAGCACTCATCCTTAATACCTCCAATTAGTGCTGACTAGAATGAAAAGCCCATCTCCCCTTATCAAAAATAGTTACCAAGTGCTGAGGCCAATGTCGTGAGGTCACTGATGTCTACAAACCTCCAATGTCACTGATTAAAAGCCTGAATCCTGTATTAGCGGATTTCCACAGAAAGCCTATTTTAATATTATGGCTAGAAACAAGCAGCTATAGAGATGGTCGTCGATCATTTTTCACGTAAACTCACATTGTATAGCAGGGGATAAGATTCATTTCAGTGACTCGATTCTTTTAAATCCGTTCACTAAAAAGATTCTTTCGAGTTTATTCATGAATCACGTCTGGTTCCATCATTACGCCAGTAGGTGGCGAAACGAGTCTTTTGTATATTATGAGTGAGTCATGTAATCCGAGTCAGAGTCAGAGAAAAACAGGTAGGGCCTACTTAAAAATTCATAATTAATGTTATAGCCTATAATAGACAATACACTGTTAATCGCTGCACGGAAGTGAACGAGAGTTCAGCTAAAAGTTAGTTAAAAACTCGGGTAGAGAGACCGGGGATGGTTGTAACATTTTTTACCTTTCTGTCTATATCTTGGAGTACTTTTAAGCCAGTGTGTTCAAAATGTGATTCAAACTAGTAACAAGTGTCTGCTATCAAATAACATAGCTATTATCTTTGCAACACAGACAGAAAATGCATGGTTTAGTTTCAAACACGAGGAGTGAAATGTTACAATTCAATCCATAGTCTGGGTTAGTAACATACCCTGGGGTGAGATGTAACATTATGAGATCCACCGGGGTGATATGTAACATAATGAAATAAGGATTTTGACACACACACACACACACACAAAAAAAGTTTTTTTTTAAGCTTTTTATTCACCACTGACTTTTCAATATAACTGATGTGTGTGTCTGTGTCACTTTCAGTCATAGTACTACCGGTAGGCTAATTGACCATTATAAATTTAACTTGAACACAAACATTGTTTGTGTGTAAGCATGTTTGTAACTGTCAGTCATAATATTGGCCATAATGAAATTGAACATTGTGTGCGTGTGTGTGTGTGTAAGGTAGGGTTAGGTTGGTTGTAACGTTTCATAGTTGTTACAACTAACCCCAAGTCTTGTAGCCATGAACTAGCTCACCTTACGGCTAACAGGCAAAACATTAGTAACAACTTGCATGAAAATATCTACACAGACACACAATAAACATCATTTAAATTTGATGAGTTTAACTAATGCAGAAATTCCCAGGACAAAAATAAACAAAGTAAAAAAGTTAACTTTCATACCTCAAAATTGGTTTTTCCACTCTAACATCTGCTAATGGACTAAACTGAGCATGTGCGAAGTGAATCAGGGGATTTGTAACTCTGATATTGGACAGATTGGGATAGTTACAACTAACCTGTGTTACAACCATCCCTGTTCTCCCCCTATTAATATATTAAACATTTGTAGTTCTAAGGTTGATCAAATATTATAATCTCTATTATGTCTTGAGGCTCTTATAGGAACAAAGAGTTTAAAACGGTAGTTCACAAAATTCCAAACATTCATCCAGATTAACCATCTAGGCCTGTTGCTTTTTTTTCTTATTCTTGGGTTCTATCGTTTTAACTTGTCTAAAAGAAAGACCTTTAAACCCCCTTTATAGCTTAAATTAATTGAGGCCGCTCTAAAGAGGATCCATGACTATTGTGTCAGCTCTCATTATTCAGGGTTAAAGCCTGATAAGCACTTCAGTTTTTCCTTTGACCAAAGGACTAACGGCTTAGACATCTCATCCTATTCGGCTGTTATCTGTAATGTGCTGTTGGCGTGCTCCATGATATTATCCTCTTATGCTAAATATGGCTTTCCATTGTTCATTTCCCCCTCAAAAATGATCTCCAGTCTTAGCAGACAAGCTTAAAACTTGACTTTCATTAGCGCCGATAGACATGAGGCTTATGGATGTGTGGAATGCCCAATAACTTTTGAAAGTGTCGTAATTAATAGTGATATTATTAGCATTCATATAAAATTATTCATTGTTTATATTTCATATTTTTATTAATAGGCTATATTCATATTAAGTAAATCAGAACAATTATTGTTTGCTGGTAAAGGATCAAATGATGTAAACGAAACATCTAATGTCGCCAACACTGGTTATGTGGAATGTCTGACAAGCAAACGTGATGTATGGAGGATTTATGTAAAAGATGGCGACTCTTCAGCAGTCATACGTCTGTAATGCAGAATATGATGTCAGTAAATGATTCCAACAGGCTCCAGAAGAAGGTATTTCTTCACTGATGAAGGAAGAGTGAGTCGCTGGACACCCAATTCACAGCGATTGGACAATGCGGCACGTATCGCACATCTGGCCAGATGCTGTAGGGTACGTGGACTGTTGGTGCAGACGGCAAACAGAGAGTCATAGAAATTCCTGTGCCGCTAAATGAAGAAGAAAAGATACGGCTGAAAAAGCAACACTTCATTAATGGACTTCTTGAATAAATAGCTTACTTTATTGTGTGCTGCATTCAAGGCTTGCAGAGCCTTGAGTCAAGTCTGAATATTTAGTTGGAAATGCATAAGAAAATAACGTGCCCTACAACTGGAAGACACTTTGCAAAGAAAAAAAAAAGTATTTGTCTCATTTTCAAGTAAAAACATCACAAAATATTGTTTTCTTTATACAGCCCAATATATATTTGGGATCAATAATATTTTTAATGTTTTCGAAATAGGTCTCTTATGCTCACCAATTTGCTGCATTTATTTGATTAAAAAATACTTTAAAACAGTAATATTGTGAAATATTATTGCAATTTAAAATAATATTTTCTATTATAGGCCTACTATATTTTAAAATGTACTTTATTTCTCTGATGTCAAAGCTGAATTTTCAGCATCATTACTCCAGGCTTCAGTGTCACATGATCCTTCAGAAATCATTCTAATATGATGATGCTCATAATAATATTATTTAAAATATTTAAAAATAATAAAATATATTTTATTATGTATTTTATGATATTAAATTTTCTAATATTTTATTAAATAATAAAAAAACATTATTAAATAATAATTCCATTATTTGCAGTGTATAAAAAGTTAGTTTCTGACCTCATATATAGCTTCAGGAATGGCAGCTCTCCATTTTTTAGTGTGCTTGATATGTTCATAAGAATTGACCATCACCTCCACTGCCCTGGGGTACTCATGACACGACTGCAACACCTACTTACCAACCAAGAACAACAACGGTAATACTTTAAGAACCTGCTTTAAGTGCCAACAGCTTCCAGCTGACCATCAAAATATACCAAAGTACTAAAGGGTGAGTGAGGTACCTTGTGAAACTGTGGCGGATACACTCGGGCTGCTCCGTAGTTCAGCAGCAGCTGATAGCAGCGTTCAGGAATGGCCCACGGCCTGATCTGCGTCACCTTCAGAAGATACTGTATAGCTGCGCATCCATTGACATCCATAGCGTTCGTCTCGGCACCGGCCTCCAGGAGCATCTGGATGAGCACATGGTCATAATTCCAGCACGCTTTGTGCAACGCCGTCTTCTTGTCTTCCTCATATAAATATAAGTTAGCATTGTGGTCCAACAGGATCCGGCAGACAAGATGGTGGTCTGAGCTGTAGGTTCGCTCACGAATGTCCATGACCCAGAATGCAGCAGTGATCAGAGGCGTCTCCTTGTAGCCGTTGACTGCATTAATGTCAGCTCCTTGAACAATATATAAAGCCACCAGTTCAGGGATACCGAAGCGGGCCGCTGTGTGCAGAGGGGTGTCTTGGTTCTCCTCACTGGGCATGTTGACATTTGCTCCTGAAGTCAGATTAGAAGTGTTTTGTGTGTTTTTTTGTCCACACAATGGAAGTCAGTGAGGTCGAGTGTTGTTTTGGACCCCATTGACTTTCATTATATGGACAAACACAGTTAAAATCTTTGTGTTCTGCAGAACAGAAGTCAAACAGGTTTGGAAAGACATGAGGATGAGTAAATAATGACAGATTGTTCTTTTTAGATGAACTAAGCAGTGTTATTTTAGTATCATTGAGATACTATTATAGTTTTTATTATTTTAAATTCATTTTTATTTGCATGTCTTCATTTTAATTTTAGTTACAAGTTTTACTAATTTTGTTGTGTTTTTGTCTATTTTTTTTAAAACAATATAGTTTTTATTCATTTTTATTTCAATACAGTACATTTTAGTACATTAATGCCTGGTTTCACAGACAGGCAGACAGTTTAATCCTGGCTTAATCTAAACTTTGTCTGTGAAACCAGGCCTAAATTAAACTAAATTAAATAGAAAAATATTGCCTTGGGATTTAGCTAAGTTTTTTATTATTATTATTATTATATGTATTTTATTTTTATTTCAGCTAACAATTATTTTTTTTTACAAGCAACAAAAAGGTATTTTTTGTTGTTGTCATAATTTTAGTTTTAGATGTGTAATCATAACTTTTCAAATGTACGGACCTTTGAGAATAAGAAGTTTGGCACAGTCCAAAGACTCTGATGTAATGCAGTGGTGTAAAGGTGTGTGTCCACTGAGGGACATGCTGTTGATCCGTGCGCCCCAATCCAGCAGAAGTTCCACACAGTCAGGATTAGACACCGTACAGGCCACATGTAGAGGGGTCTTCCCATTAGGTTTCCTGTTGACCGCTGCCCCGTTCTGCAGAAGGACCATGGCACTCTTCAAAGCGTTGTACATCATACACACGTGAAGACCCATCGCCCAGGATGTCTCCAACTTATAACCTGGTAGCCAATAACCTAGTGTGTTCACATATTTCATATTAAAATAGTACACATGGGGCAGGGAATATCCTTTTAAAAAGCAGCTTGCTAATTGGTTGCAGGCGGTATTAGGGGGCGGGGCATTTTCATTCTAGAGAGCCTCTGATTAGACAAAAACCTGTGTAGTGCATGATGAGTCATCAATGTTTTTTGTTTGATTTCCCAAAAGACAAAATCATACAAAAAAGTGAACTTTTAGCAGTACACAACCTTATAATTGGCCTCAAAGCTAACACACAAAACCTAAAGGCCATTAAACTCCTTATTTTTGATTTGAGGGGATGTTGTGACAAACTAATTTAGTACAAAAAGCTTTTGATACATAAAAAACACCTGTATGATTATACAACTGAACAAATGCTATTTAAAAAAAGGTTTTAGATTAAATAGCATATCACACTGCAGGACACTGAGCGCTTCACTGAGGGTGATTTCATAGACACATGAACGATCTTTATTTTGTTACTGGTAGTCTGGCTCCACCCTGGGGCTGGATAACTAATTGCAGTCATGCAGTGTAATTATTTCTCTGGTAAAAGAGCGACTGTTGTGTTGTCATCATGAATTACCTTTCTTATACGAGGCAAGGATCATATCGCGGTCCTCCACGTCCAACACAGCGTCTATGTCGATGCTGGTGGTGCGAAGGATTTTAGAAACCTCCGCTGCATCGTCACGCATGAGCGCTTCTAGAAAGCGTGCCTTTAAAAGCCTCGCTGCTTCCCGCCGCGACAAATCCTCCCGGTCATCTTCCTCAGCTAAACCGAGAACTGCTCGAGGCCGGCTCATATCTCACACATACACACCTTTTAATCCGCAAGAAACACTTTTTTCAGTAAATGTACGTGATTCCCAAAAGCTTTGTGAATTCGTGAGCGTAGCTGTGTAATACAATCGGTGGAGCCAGTCACAGTCTGACTATTAATAGCCTGAGGGGAAGAGGTCAATGCATAACATACTAAACCGGGCAAACACTAAGTTTACCTTTACAAAAAAATATAATTATTGTAGCCAACCTAGCTACCATGATATCCGTCAAAATACAATTGTTACTAGGCCTATACTCAAATATCGACTGCATGACAGAAATATCCTCAAGTCTTCGATTTCCATTACTACATCCTGCTAAAAACAAACATCTTCATCTTAGCTTTCACAATTTGTAAATCCCCCCACGTTCTAGCTTGTTTAGACGGGTTGTGAAACTTTGTTTAGCTATCTAGCACTTCTGTTATGCCTCCTTAAAATGAATTGCTCTTTTGTAGGCTAAGTCTGCTAAATGAGTAAACTTAATGTTTGCAGAAGAAGAGGACATACTTATTGGCTATTACAGTTAGGCCTACAATGACTGTACTATATTATTTTGGGCAAAACCATGATTACAAAAGGCAAACGTTAACCAAAAGTTAACCAAGGTCACACATTGGTCTTGCAAAACCCTACCTTGTCAAAACTGTGATAGGATTACTATTGGATAGATGAAATAGGTGAATTATAGTCTTACAGATGCATTTATGAAAATAAACACCATAAAGCTGACATAAGATGTTCAGTATTGTTTCCACAAGTCAGTCATTTTCAGATGTGCTAACAATAACAGTTTCTTAAGTACTAAATCAATACATTAGAATTTTTCAAGGTTTGTGTAACAAGGCTAAGTGTTTTCATATTAAAATAGGACATTTGTGGCAGGAAATATCCTTTAAAAAAGCAGCTTGCTAATTGGTTGCAGGTGGTATTAAGGGGCGGAGTATTCTTATTCAGAGCATCTGATTAGACAAAAATCTGTGTAGTGCATGATGAGTCATCAATGTTTTTTGTTTGTTTTCCTGGAAGACAAAATCTTAAAAAAAATATTTTGGCATTATACATAGGTGACCTCAAAGCTAACACACAGGGACTAAAGGCCATTAAACTCCTGATTGTGATTTCAGGGGATGCAGAGACAAATTAATAGTCTCAAATTGATAGATTCATTTGAGGTCATACAAATCGCATGTATTCAACAACTGGACACGAACTGCTTGCACATGAACAACTTTGAGACATGTTTGGAATGATCTTATTTCTCATACAAGTTCAGAACCAATTTGGCAAAATGTAATTTTTTAAAACATCCACACCCGAATAAACTTCTTACACATGAACAACTCGAGACACTTTGGAATGATCTTTCATTGTAGTTCTGACCAAACGTGTCATTTGAAGTGTATTTACAGTCCAACATGACAAACTTTCACAAGGCTTTTAATTTTTCATGAACAAAAATAAGATAAAATTGAGTATTTTGGAAAGAATGGGTAGGCTATGGCACATTAAGGTCCCTCATGCGGGTATGACAAAAGAAAATACACAGGTTAACGCTCTTTTCTCAGGCGTTGCGTGCAGCCCTGACTGAATCTGCTTTATGGTGGAAACAACAAAATAACCCACGAAAGAGAACCACATTTCTGTCCTCGAATCAGTACATGATTATCCTTGCACACAGACATATTCAAACAGACAGACCCGTTCTTCGGTCTCCTCATGGAAGTTTAAAAAAAAGCTATTGCTTTAACTTTCACATAGGAAAAGTCAGTATATCGTAAATGGATAGGCAGGTTAGATGTGGATCTACAGCAGGTTATTTTCCAGTCAGAAAGGATTTCACAATGTTAAGACGAGCATTTAAAGATATTTTCACAAGAGCATTGTGAGATAATGAAGAAACTAATTATCTGACTTTTTGATTACAATGCAAAACTGTTTTTTTTGTTTTTTTGCTTCATAAATAAAGAACGTGAACTGATTTACAAACATTTCTTTGATTGGGAACAAAAATAAATAGACTATGACAGACTTCAAATTATTAGAGATAAATAATTCAGTAAGTAACAATGAATATAATCTTACATGGAGTCCCATTTGAGTGCTTATAATAAATCCACAGGGTCATCAGGCACTGCCTAATGCTCTCTGTACAGTGCCCAAGAGTACAAGTGAAGCTGCCTTCGTGTTGCTATGGAAATAACCAGTAATGTAAACATGAACATCATCATCACAGATGGGAGAACAGCATGTTTATGTGATATGGACAGATAAAACTGGGCAGTGAAAGGAACGCGGGGTTAATACTGTACGACTCGTCGAAGCTGAATCTAAAATGCAAAAGCGACGTCTGTAGGCTACTGTGTTTTGTATACTTGCAATGGATACATAAGGGAAATGTGTTGCATAAATTTTTAAATACAACCCAGGATAAATTGATAGAGGCTATGTTGGTTACTCTATGCAGTAAATTACATTATAAAAGACTTATTTACCACGTCACGGTGCTCTCTGTGTGAGTGTGACAAATACTGCTAAAAACACAACGGGATCAAACTGAATAAAGTCTATACTGATCAAATAACATGCACTACCATTCAAAAGTTTATTCCTGTGATCAAAGCTGGATTTTCAGCATTATTACTCCATTATTATCCTTCAGAAATCATTCTAATATACTGATTCTAAAACACTTGTTATTATGATCAATGTTTAAAACAGTATAAATGTCTTTACTGTCACTTTTGGTCAATTTAATGCATCCTTGCAAGTATTAAAAAACTACATTATTAACCCTAAACTTTTGAATGGTAGTGTACAGGGCTTGACATTAACTTGTTTGCTCACCAGCCACTGTGTTTAGTGGTTTTCCAAAGTTACATCCACTCGGCATTTCCACTGGCCACAATTTCAACATCGATACCAAGGGGAATATTTTTAATATTACCTCATAACTTGGCAGCAGGAATATTAGGCTGCTGTCACTTTAATACCTGACACACATACTGTTACACATGCATTTTCTTTCTCAACTAACTGTGTTTGCGTGAGCATTCGCCAAGACCGGCAGCTGGTTTCGTGTATCTATTCTGCGGGAAATTAGCATTTCAGTATCGATATGCATCGAAAAATCTATATTTTTGACACTTAGTTTACTTCAGAAGCATTTTTAAAAGACTACAATTGAAAAATGTATATATGACATAAAAAAATTCAACCCGGCAAAGTGGCTAGTAGGAGTCTGCTGAAATACACCCGCATTTGGCAGGTTGGCGGGGGTTAATGTCAAGCCCTGGTGGTGTATATACTGTAGATACAGGCCTGTTTTAAGTGCACATTTGTCATCTGCTCTACTGGATGCCGGTAAAAGACACGTGCGTTCACACAATCGTGATCCGGACTGTAACCTCAAACCATAAACCATAAAGCACTTCAAAAGGCAGCACTTGGGTCTAACTGAGAATCTACCTCACGGAGATGGAGAGGACTGAAGCAGGTCGCCGTGGAACAGAAGCAGCAGAGGGGCTTTTTCTTGCTTTTTTCCTTTCAGAGTACAAGTCTCGCATCTTTGGAGGATTCCTTTAGCATCGCATTGCCACCACGTGACTTCCAAAGATCATTGAGGTGTCAAGCTCGGAGAAGAACGCACACGTCAGTTGTATTCGACTCGAATACTGGCAGGTCGTTGAAGGAGATCCGAACGGTAGGTTCAAAGCATACAGTGAAATATCCACAATGAGGGTCCGTGACATCCCATTTCCCAGAATGGCTTTCTTCTCATCACAGTAAGGTTCGCGTCAGACTGTAGTGGTTCTTTTGAGCAGCACTCAAACTCGAGTCTGAGATGAAGAGACACTCCACAGCAACACTGTCCATCACTATGACCTGTGCTTTGTCGTATTAACAAACTATCCTTGATTTGATAGAAAAATGGCACGTTAGACATATTCATATTTAGGTTTTCTGCATATGTACATTGTCTAAAGGTGCTTGTAGTTATTAACTGCCGTGGATAGTTATGAGCTGATATGCTCTGGTTAACATATACATATTCTCCATATGCAAATAAATAGATATTAATCAGACATAAAACACAGGAAACCAAAAAGCAGTGATCATTCTGCTAAAACAAGAGAAAAACCTGAATATTGTTCAGTAAAAATAAAATCCATATCTGGACATTTTGGTTTCAATTCACCCAATGGCAACGAGCCCCATTTGCAATGAACTTCGAGTCTCTTGAATTGCTGAACTCATCTGTACTTATAATGGTGAGATAGTAGTGAGGGTTAAAAGTACTGTCATTCAGTAGCGCCCTCTCCTGGTCTGGAGGAGTTGCTATTTTTCTGGCCTTGTTTCTGAACCTGCTCCAGTTCCTTCTTGCGCTGTTTCTCCATTTTCTCTCTGTTTCTGCGCGCTTTTTCCATCAACAACTTCAGATCCTTCAGCTTTTTCTTAATCAGAGCCCGATCCTGAGAGGATTCTACGCCCAGCGCCTGCCAAAAACACAGGCAAACACACTTACGAGATGTTCAGATGGGTCTTAAGAAACTATGCTAATCTCTTTAAAGATAACTTTCTCATCACTGGGAAAGCAGATGGGACATGAATTATTCTAGACATTTTAGCAAATGGCTGGAAGCAGATTTGCCTAAAACATAAACATCTATTGCACACATTTAATGGACTCCATTATTTACAAAAAATAAAATTAACAAAATCAATCAGAGCTTTTGTTGTAGATAATCTTACAAATGTAGATATAATTAAGTGAGTAGATAATTATGCAATGCATAATATAAAAAATCGAAATATTTATTTACTTTAGTAATATACAAACATTTTATATAACTCTAAATGTGCATTAATAAATAAAATGCTGTTGAATTGTAAGGGAAAGTATCATGCCAGAATAAGTTTTAAATTTACCATCAGCATGTAGTGTGATCAAGATTATTTATATTTGGCATTTTAGTACTAATGTAGTAAGACAGTGATCTTAAAAGACCAATTTCAATTAACACCTTATAGATGATGCATACTATATTCTATATTCAGATGAACCCAGAAGATAAATGCAATGCGTTGTTGCTCGTAATGCATAATAATTGCATCTCTTGCCTCATAACCCTTAACCATATAGCGCATTGTGTTCATATTCTGTGTTCAAAGCTCGTCTGCTCACCGGTGCATCATCAATAATGTGTATGCTGAATTTGATCTTTTAACATCACTGTTTTAGTACATTAAGGCACTTCAAGAGTTCAAATACAAATACTACAGCAGGTGCTGTATATGGATCTGGTTTTTCTTCTTTTAAAGAGGTCTAAATATTGGTGGCTTGATAATTGACAGTTCTATGGATGTTTTGCCCTCCAGTTCACGTGGCTGAAAACTATGAATAGAGACTAAATTATCCCAACAAATTCATTCCTCACCTTGAGTGCTGTGCTGTCCAGCTTCAGTAACTGCTCTCCATCCACATTCTTGGCAGTAAAAAGAGAGACATATTGTTCCAAGTTCAGACCCATGAGCCAACATGACACCTGTTGACATGTCCATTCAGTCACACTACGGTTCTGCCACTGATACGGCTTCGGAGGCGCACCGTCATCTAGAATCTGACACACACACACACACACACTAGCTTATGGCACTGGCTGGACAAAGTAATTTATGTGAATTGGCTTCCATGAATTTTACATACTTTTCTAGAGAGCACTGTTAATATACTTTGAGGAAACAAATGGAGTCCAAGAAAAAATGAGAAAATGATTGTTTGGGCCACAAATGACCTGCAGTGAATGCCAGAACTAGACTAAATATAAGTGTTTTAAGTGGGAAGAAGAGCCATGCTGGGACTCAAACTCACCTCATCTTCAATCATATCCACACTCTAATAAATGCAGCATAAATAACAAGAGAAACACTCATATAGTATACGCTTTGCAGGCAGAACATTTTAGCATGCAAGTGATTCTTTAGGCCGGGTGTGTTCACACTTGGCAGGTTTGGAATAAAACAAACTCTGGTTGCTCTGTTAGTGCGGTTCATTTGAATAAGCGTGAACGCTGCCATCCGAATCGTTTTTCAGACGAACTCTGGTGCGGTTTGACTGAAATATGAACGCAACACGAACCAAAGACATCTAAACGAACCGAAACAGGATGTGATGTCAAGATTCAACCCTAAAAAGGCCACAGTCGATAGTCGCGATGCTGTACACTACAGTTCAGTACATGTCTCAGATCTTCATTTGTTAGTGTAACGAAGGAATTCCTGCCGTTGTTTTGACTCCTTTACACATTTTATAAGCTCTTCATGAGTTCTCAGCTGGTAAAAATACCATCATACAGTATGTACGCACATACAATGAGCGCATTCAGTCCAGCGCACAGCGTTGTTTTAGATGCAAAATATGTTGTAAAAACAGTTTTTTCTTTCTTTAGGTTCAGTGTTAAAAATGCCAGTGTGAACGCTAAGCAAACCAGGACTAAATGTATCATTTTCGGACCAAAATAACCAAGGGAACCAAACTAAAAGTGTGAACACACCATCACTCCGTTAGAGAATTATAAAAGAAAGACATAGCGACAGATTTTTCGTCAGGTTAAATGTACAAACATCACCTCATCTGAGGAGAGCGTGAGTGTTCGCGATCGGCCGGACAGCTTAACATCGGTCAGGACAGCGCTGATCTCTGTGGAGCTCGTGCTGCTGAGGCTAAGGTCATCCGAGACACCAGGACCCTGAACACACACACACACACACACACACAGATACACCTGTTAGACAACACTGTTATCTGATTGACACGTTTACGCTTTTACCATGTTGATTGGCATGAATTGTTTCTCAATTACTTGAGAGGTAATTATGCAATTATTTTGCCTTCGTTCTGATTGTTTTATTGATTGTGACAAAGGATCATCAGTG
Organism: Scardinius erythrophthalmus; assembly: GCF_964197995.2. Taxonomy (NCBI): domain Eukaryota; kingdom Metazoa; phylum Chordata; class Actinopteri; order Cypriniformes; family Leuciscidae; genus Scardinius; species Scardinius erythrophthalmus. The sequence continues at coordinate 40,963,249 of NC_138230.1, read as the reverse complement.
CAATTAATGTTGATTGACAGTTAAACCAATCAAGTCTCTTAAAATTATTGTAACAACCCAACAAAATGCTTTGAGTACATTGATACAGTCATTCAAATGATGATTGTGATCATTTGTTACTGAGTAATTGATTTGCATTTTTTAAAAGAGTCCTATTATGTTTTTTTTTACATTTGCAACTTTCTTTATTGTGTAATGTTGCTGTTTGAGCACGAAAAAGGTCTACAAAGTTACAAAGCACAAAGTCACTCCAAAGGCAGTTATTCTCTATATCAGTGTCAGTGTTTCTGAACTCCCTGAAACGCCTCCATTGTAGTCTTGAGTTTTCTTCCGGGAACAAACATAATATTAATCATTTAAATAATTCCCGCCCAAGGCATACGCAGAATAAAGGGGCGGGGCCTGGTTGACTTGCGGTTATGGTAAGGGACGGGACATTTCCGAAAACACGTTCTAAGCGGTTGACCAATCACAACACACTGATCCAGCCGACCAATCAGAGCTCATTGTGCTTTTCAGAAGGAGGGGCTTCATAGAGACAGGAACTAAACACAGTGTTACTGACAGACTGGGAAGAGAGGAGCTGCAACAATGTAAAAATAATGTGTTTTTGAACATTCAAGCGTGAAAACCTATTCTAGTAGAGCCCAAAAACAAAATCAAGACTTTGAATGCATTCTTTAAATGAACGTCTCTAACAAGATGCAGTCTCTAACATCTCAAAGCCTGATTATGAAAATACTCTGAATATTTTGGACTATTCACTATTCGGCACAGAGGCGATTCATTCAAAGCTAATTTAACGCCTAGACTCAGGCGTTGATTGGTAGCTGGCCATAGTTTTTCTTCTGTCCTTCAGACATTTGCACAAAGCATTAATGCAAGATTTCATTTATCCCAAGATCACAGCCTGAGCAAGGTCACTTTTTGTGAGATTCATGTACAGTATTAGAAGAAGAATACATTAAAAGAAAAACATGAGAGTCAGAATGCATGCAAGCTGAATTAAATTCCCCAATTTCAGGTCCAAAACAGTTCATTTTAAATGTGTGAATCTCATTTTTTTTAAAAATCTGATTAAACTTGGATCTGAACAAACAAGACGTGATACAGTACCACGTAATATGAATAGGAGAAGAAGCGTGGCCAGGAAAGAGATTTCTGTTCAATGGAAATGTAACAAACCGGGAGATTATATCACTAAACAAGCAGTAGGCATTCATATTTAAAACAACGGATTGGAGTTTCTTTTAAACCAGCTATGAATAAAAACTAATACACTACACACACACACATATATATATATATATATATATATATATATATATATATATATATACACACACATACACACACACACACACACACAATACCGCTCAAAAGTTTGGGGTCGATAAGATTTGTTAATGTTTTTGAAAGAAGTCTCTTCTGCTCACCAAGGCTATTTGATAAAAAATACAGTAAAAACGATAATATTGAGAAGTGTTTTTCAGGATTCTTTGATGATTAGAAAATGAAAAAGAACAGCATTTATTTGAAATAGAAATCTTTTTGTGGCGAGGGGGGCGTGGTTCAGCGAGGTCTGCGACAGGAGAGAGAGCGGGGAGAGAAGCAGCGGTAAGTGGGTTTAATACGAAATGATTGACACCTGTGTCTCGTTGCAGTAATTGGCGTGGGGAGACTGCATTTAAGGAGAGCTCTCACAAGCCATGGGAAGAGAGAAGGACTGAGCACTCGTGGGACTGGGAGAAAGAAAGCGGACTGAGAAACCTGTGGACTGAGAATACAGAACTGCTTGTTGCTGTAACATTGTATTGAGTTTGTGAGCGCATGTGGCGCGATTGTTATGTACGAATTGAGTTTATTATTAAAACACCCACGAGTCTCAGTCAGCCGACCCTGGTCTCCTTCCTTCTCACACACGATCTAAGGGATCTTCATTACACTGGTGCCGAAGCCCGGGAAGGAAGGAGAACGCCGCCGCCGAAATGCAATCTCCGCCAGGAACATCGGGAACGCCATTTGCGGACATCATTACATCGCTCGCGGGTCTACATCAAGAGAACCATCAAGCCCTGCTGGACTTGCGGGCCGATCAGGAGAAACGGTTCCACGTCATGATGCAAGCCCAGCAGGAGGACCGCGAGCTGTTCCGGAGCTGGCTGGACCGGGGGGTTCGGACGGAGTCGGCTTTCCCCGGCGCCGCGGCCACCGCAGCAGCTCACATGCCTCTGAATAAGATGGGACCCGCTGATGATCCCGAGGCCTTCATGGACTTGTTTGAGCGGACGGCCGAGGCATGTGAGTGGCCACAGGCCAGCTGGCCGGTGCGCCTGATACCACTACTGTCGGGGGAAGCCCAGGAGGCTGCTCAACAACTGCCCGTCCAGAACCTCCTGGTGTACGCCGATCTACGACGAGCTATTCTCCAAAGGGTCGGCCTCAACCCTGAACAACATCGACAGCGCTTCCGTTCACTGGAACTGGCGGAAGCGGGCCGACCCTTTGTCCTGGCGCAGCAGCTCCGGGACTCGTGCCGCAAATGGCTGTTGGCCGGAGGAAGCGACGCCGAGGACATTATCAACAAGGTGGTACTGGAGCAGTTCATTTCCCGTCTGCCAAGGAGGACTGCCCAGTGGGTCCAGTGCCACCGACCGGCGTCGCTGGATCTGGCCATCCAACTGGCGGAGGACCAGTTGGCGGCGTGCTCCGGGGTCAGCGAACCCCTGCCATCAATCTCTCTCTCTCCCTCTCCTCCTGTTCCTCTCTCTACCCCTCCCCCTAAACCTGCTCCTTTCCCCAGGACCCGTATCAGTGGCCCGCCACGGGCCTACCCAAGATGGAGGGCTGGAGCAGAGCTTCCAGCCGGGCCGCGAGGCCCCGTCAGGGGGCCGGGGTCCCAGGAGGGACTCGATGGCGCTGCGGCTCTCTCCCCACGCCAATCACTGGACCCACTTTCTGCCACTAGGGCGGCGGGAAAACCTGGGCCGGTCTGTTGGCGTTGCGGGGATCCGGGCCATTTCGTGGATAGGTGCCCGGTTATGGAGGTGGGGACGATGGTCCGGATCCCGGACGTCCCGCAGACCGCCCCTGATCAAGCCGGGTTGTACCAGATACCTGTGAGTATTAAGGGGGGTACCTATCAGGCATTGGTGGATTCTGGTTGTAACCAGACCTCTATCCATCAAAGCCTGATACAATCTGGGGCATTGGATACGGGCCGCATGGTTAAGGTGAGGTGTGTGCACGGGGATATAGTGGAATACCCGTTAAGAGCCATCACTATTAAATTTAGGGGACAAAATCATTGTGTGGAGGTGGCAGTTAGTCCGCGCCTCCGACATCCGTTAATTTTGGGGACAAATTGGCCAGCCTTCGAACAATTATTGGGGTGTTTGACAACGGATGTCTCTGGGGAAAAGAGAGGGCGGGGAAGGGGAGCTAGCACTCAGGTGGGAGAGGCTGTACCTGGACCTAGCGGATCTGTTTCAGAGGATGCGAGCGGCGTGGAGAGGTTAAACCTCTCCAACCGCGATGACTTTCCTCTGGAACAGTCGCAAGATGAGACGCTCAAACATGCGTTTGAACAGGTCCGTTCCATCGATGGGCAGCCCCTCCAACCTGATCGCGCGCTCTCCTATCCTTATTTTGCCATAATTAACGACCGGTTGTATCGAGTGACCCAAGACACTCAGACAAAGGAAGATACAACCCAATTATTAGTACCACGGAGCCGTCGGGAAATGCTTTTCCAGACGGCGCATTGTAATCCGATGGCTGGGCATTTAGGAATGACTTCCACACTAAATCGTCTAATGACCCGATTCTTTTGGCCGGGCATTCACGAGAACGTGCGCAGATGGTGCGCGTCGTGTCGTGAATGTCAGTTAGTGAACCCACCGGCCGCCCCAAAAGCGCCTTTGCGCCCTTTACCTCTCATGCAGGTCCCCTTCGAGAGAATTGGGATGGACCTCATCGGGCCATTAGAACGAACCGCACGGGGACATCGCTTTGCGTTGGTCATAGTGGACTACGCAACGCGATATCCCGAAGCAGTGGCCCTCCGCACCATTTCCGCTAAAAGTGTGGCGGACGCACTGTTTCGTTTAATCTCCCGCGTGGGAATCCCGAAAGAGATTCTCACGGATCAGGGCACCGCGTTTATGTCTCGCACGTTAAGCGAATTGTACGAATTATTGGGCATTAAATCGGTACGAACCAGTGTCTATCACCCACAAACGGACGGGCTGGTCGAACGGTTTAATCGCACGTTGAAGACAATGATTCGTAAATTCGTACAAGAGGACGCGAAAAATTGGGACAGATGGCTAGAACCCCTCTTATTTGCTGTGCGCGAGGTCCCGCAAGCCTCCACGGGGTTTTCCCCATTCGAGCTTCTTTACGGACGTCAGCCTCGTGGGGTTTTAGACGTCCTGAAAGAAACTTGGGAGGACGGACGCTCGGATAGCAAAAATGAAATTCAGTATGTCGTGGACCTGAGAGCAAAACTCCATACACTGGGGCGGCTCTCTATGGAGAATTTGCTCCAGGCTCAAGACAGGCAAAGCCGGCTATATAACAGGGGAACTAAGCTTAGAGAATTTACACAGGGAGATAAAGTGCTCGTGTTACTACCAACTTCCAGCTCTAAATTATTAGCTAAGTGGCAAGGACCCTTTGAGGTCACACAGCGAATAGGCGATCTCAATTATGAAGTAATACGAACGGACAGAGGCGATTCACGACAGATCTATCACCTCAATCTCCTTAAAAAATGGAGTGAGGAGGAGTCAGTGTTGCTTGCAACGGCAGTGAGTGGGGAGGAAGATCTCGGGCCAGAGGCGATCGTCAAAGGGAAATCTCTCGCCCTGGCCCCCGGAGGAGATCACCTCTCGCCCTTGCAGCTCGCTGACATTGCAAAGATACAATCTGAGTTTGCAGACGTGTTTTCGCCCCTGCCCGGTCGTACTAATCTGATTCAGCACCACATTGAGACGGAGCCGGGCGTGGTAGTTCGCGGCCGGCCATACAGGTTGCCTGAACACAAAAAAAAAGTGGTTCAGACCGAATTAGAGGCTATGCTGGAGTTGGGGGTAATCGAGGAGTCTTACAGTGACTGGGCGAGCCCGATAGTTTTAGTTCCTAAAACGGACGGCTCGGTGCGGTTCTGTGTAGACTATCGCAGGGTGAACGCAGTGTCGAAATTCGACGCATATCCAATGCCGCGGATTGACGAGTTGCTTGATCGGTTGGGCTCGGCTCGTTTTTACTCGACATTGGACTTAACGAAAGGATATTGGCAGATCCCCTTATCTCCCATGTCCAAAGAAAAGACGGCTTTCACCACGCCGTTTGGATTACACCAATTTGTGACACTTCCTTTCGGGCTGTTCGGGGCTCCGGCCACGTTTCAGCGCCTTATGGATAAGGTTCTGCGGCCCCACACTGCATATGCCGCTGCTTACTTGGATGATATTATCATCTACAGTAATGATTGGCAGCGGCATATGGAGCATGTGAGGGCCGTTCTTAGGGCGCTGAGACAGGCGGGGCTGACGGCCAACCCGAAGAAGTGTGCAGTTGGGCGGTTGGAAGTAAGGTATCTGGGTTTCCACTTAGGTCATGGGCAGGTGCGTCCTCAAATTGATAAGACCGCAGCAATTGCAACCTGTCCGAGACCTAAGACCAAAAAGGAGGTGAGGCAGTTCCTGGGGCTGGCGGGATATTATAGAAGGTTTATTCCTGGTTATTCGGACCTCACCAGCCCGCTGACTGACCTCACTAAAAAGGAAGTGCCAGATACGGTCCAGTGGACGGAGCAGTGCCAACAGGTTTTTACCAAGGTTAAGGCTGCTCTGTGTGGCGGGCCGCTCTTACACTCCCCTAACTTTTCTCTCCCTTTTTTGTTGCAGACTGACGCGTCGGACAGGGGGCTGGGTGCTGTACTGTCCCAGGAGGTGGAGGGAGAGGATCGCCCGGTGCTGTACATTAGTCGCAAGCTCTCAAAGAGAGAGACTAAGTACAGCACCATTGAGAAGGAATGCCTGGCCATCAGGTGGGCGGTCCTCACCCTTCGCTACTACCTCCTGGGACGGGAGTTCGCCCTCTGTTCGGACCACGCTCCCCTGCAGTGGCTCCACCGCATGAAGGATACCAACGCGCGGATCACTCGTTGGTATCTCGCTTTACAGCCTTTTAAGTTCCAGGTGATCCACAGGCCGGGTGTACAGATGGCTGTGGCCGACTTTCTCTCCAGGAGGAGGGGGAGGGAGGCTGCAGGCCGGATGGCTCCCCGGCCTGAGTCGGGCGGTGGGGGTATGTGGCGAGGGGGGCGTGGTTCAGCGAGGTCTGCGACAGGAGAGAGAGCGGGGAGAGAAGCAGCGGTAAGTGGGTTTAATACGAAATGATTGACACCTGTGTCTCGTTGCAGTAATTGGCGTGGGGAGACTGCATTTAAGGAGAGCTCTCACAAGCCATGGGAAGAGAGAAGGACTGAGCACTCGTGGGACTGGGAGAAAGAAAGCGGACTGAGAAACCTGTGGACTGAGAATACAGAACTGCTTGTTGCTGTAACATTGTATTGAGTTTGTGAGCGCATGTGGCGCGATTGTTATGTACGAATTGAGTTTATTATTAAAACACCCACGAGTCTCAGTCAGCCGACCCTGGTCTCCTTCCTTCTCACACACGATCTAAGGGATCTTCATTACACTTTTGTAATATTATAAATGTCTGTACAGTCACTTTAACCACTTTGAAGAATTTAATACCTCTTTGATGACCCCTACATTTTGAATGTGTGTGTGTCTGTGTGTGTGTGTGTGTATACACACACAATGTACATTATATGTGCGTGTGTGTGTGTGTGAGTGTCTGTGTGACTTTCCTCTCACCTTGCTCTTGCATCTTTCAGGACTGTTCTCTGCTGAAGGCCCTGTGGAGCTAAAGATAAGTTACTGGTTATTGAAGCTGAACACTGTGGGATACGACCCTTCTGAATATATTCTCAGAGGAAATAAAAACCTTCATTTAGCCGTGCTTCTGCTGAGCAATTCTTAATCATTGATTAAGCAATTCTTTGAATCAGTGAAGATTCATTCAAATGTGAAATTTGTGTGTGCGTTCTGCAGTCTGGCACAGTGTGTATGCTCAGGAAAAACTAAAAAAAATATATATATATATAAAAAAAATAGCTTGCACATTAAATCCAAGCGGAAAAGCCAAAAGGTGAAAAGGTGCATAAAAAGTGCTCAGTGAAAGAGGTGACAAAGTTTTTCAGTTCCTTTTTCATCAGTCTCCAAGGACACTTGGGCACATTTTGACCTCTTAATATAGGCTAGATTTTGTAAAAAAAATCCCCTTGGATGGAGTGTGGAAGCTCTTTTTTTCATCTTGCAGTCCAGAAGACCTCAGTTTTAAGGCACACCTTTAAGGAACGCACTTCACATTCATTAGACTTAAACTACAATGCATTTATTCTGACACTGCAATGAAAATGATCTCTGAAGTCCTTTCATAAGCAGGTAGGCTGCGTGAAGTCACTTATATTAGGTATGTGAGGCTCTCTTTACCTTTTACCAGGAGATCCTTTTAGATTCTGCTCTTTCCCGTTGCGTTTCCTCAGAGAAGATCTGAAAATATTACCAGAAGCTTGTTACATTTTCCAACAAGAGACATTAGATATATATATATATATATATATATATATATATATATATATATATATATATATTTAAAAAAATTTATACTTTTTTTCAGCAAGGGTGCATGCAATTGATCAAAAGTGACAGTACAGCCATTTATAATGTGATATTTTTTTATTTTTGTTGATTTATTTTTATTAAACTTTAAGCAGCACAACTTTAATAATAATAATAAATGTTTCCTGAGCAGCAAATCAGAATATTTGAATTATTTCTGAAGGATCATGTGACACTGAAGAAAAATAAAATTAAAATTACATTTTAAAATATATTAAAACAGAAAACTGTTTTATTGACAGTAATAATATTTCATAGCTTTACTGTTTTACTGAATTTTTGACCAAATAAAAGCAGCCTTGCATTCATTCTGGCAATTACATAAAGCTATACGGTATATTTCTTCACATTTACAAATGAACAATTAGCACCAACGTACCCCAAGTCTAGTATTTTTTTGCCAGGTTTCTCATCTTGACCGGATGAAGAGCCTGTGGAAAAATCATGCATTGAGAGAAAATCAGCATTCAACAAGATTCAACATTTACTGTACAGATGCAATCCTCATTACTTCAGCTGTTCCTCTAGTTACATTATCATATCATTTGGGACTTCTTTCTTTATTGTGTCTCTTAGGCCTTAAGCATAATTCATTAGGCCTGTAATTGAGCCCTAATCAGGTATTAATGGTTTGGTGCGTTTACCCCCATTATCAGCCTCTGTGGCACCAGACACTCTGGAGGATTGAGACCCAGAGCCCTACAGACAGAAACCAGAGAGAGAGAGAGAGGGGGGGGGGGGGTTAACATACAAGAAAAATAGCTCTTTGCAACAATAAGCTGTTTCCTGACAGTTTTTCGGACCCAACAGCACTTCCTTCTGTTTCTCTGCAGAGGCGTTTAAGGTTATTACAGACACCTACAACAGCGAGACACAGTGTGACTTTTGAGTCCGGGAGAGAACACCATGTAACCAATGTTTTCTCAGGTAACCTGAAAAACCCTTCAGTAACAAAAATTAGTAATCTGATAGAAGAATGACAAGAATGACAATGTGTACAAGTAACATGTTATAGCTTTCCTCCTATTTTGTGATCCTATCCCACATAATAACTACTGTCGGAAAAGAGAACCAATTCAATTACTTTTGACTTTTGACCATAAATGTGGCCAACCATCCAACAGATATGCATTCATTGGTGAAGAGGACCTATTATGCCCTTTTACAAAGCCTTTATTTTGATTTTGGTGTCTACTAGAATAGCTTTTCATGCTTGAATGTTCAAAAACACATTATTTTTCACATATTTGACATTGTTGCAGATCCTCTCTTCCCAGTCTGTCACTTCTTTCTCTATGAAGCTCCTCCTTCTGAAAAGCAGAGTGTGCTCTGATTGGTCGGCTGGACCAGTGTGTTGTGATTGGTCAACCGCTTCGAGCGTGTTTCGGAAAAGTCACGCCCCTTACCATAACGGTGAGTTTCAAAACACTACGAACTACTGTCACTCAACCAGGCCTCGTCCCCCTTTTATAATTCAAGACTTGGTTTCAGGGAGTTCAGAAACAGTGACACTGATATAGAGAATAACTCACTTTGGAGTGACTTTGTGCTTAACTGCAGACCTTTTTCATGTTCAGACAGCAACATTACTCACTAAAGAAAGGTGAAAATATATAAAAAAAAGCATAATAGGCCCTCTTTAATGGAGTATTCTGTAATCATAGAAACCTAACACATTCTACACATACTCATGAATGGTTTAAATTGAACACATACTCATGAATTGTTAAATATGAGCTTAGAATTGACTTTCACTCTTTATCAGTGCATCTGGATTAAATGCCTGAATGAGAGGTGTTTGGTGTGTGTGAAAGTGAGTCTCACCATCTCGTCTCTCTCAGCGTGAGTTCCACTGGCTCCTGTCAGCTCGTCCAGATCTACTACACAAAACAGAACCATACAATTACATAATACAATATAATAAACACAACAGCAACAAAGTAGAAAACAGAACATTTCTCCAATTATGGCTTTCATTGTTCTAGTTACAGTGATTTACCATGAACTCTTGCATGAGATGGTCATAGGATGTACACTACCGTTCAAAGGTTTGGGGTCAATAAGATTTAAAAATATATATTTTTAAGAAATTTAAACTTTTATTCAGAAAAGATGCATTAATTTGATCAAAGGAGATGTTTATAATGTTACATAAGATTTCAATATTAAATAAATGCTGTTCATTTGAATTGTCTACTAAAAATATTAAGCAGCACAACTTTTTTCAACATTGATAATAATAATAATAAGAAGAAATGTTACTTGGGCAGCAAATCAGAATATTAGAATGAAGGATCGTGCGACACTGAAGACTGGAGTAATGATGCAAAAAAATTCAGCACAGGAAAAAATTACATTTTAAAGTATATTAAAATACAAAGCAGTAGTAATATTTCACAATATTGCTGTTTTTGCTATATTCTGATCAATTAATTAGAGCTTGGTGAGTATAAGAGACTTCTTTCAAAAACTTCTTGAAAATACCTTAATGACCCTAAACTTTTGAAAGGTAGTGTACATGAAATCATTTCATTATCTGTGTGTTGTTTGTTCAAGCAGACTGTGTTTGTCTAATGTGATTTCTTTGAAAATCAGATTCAATTTTATAATGGATCTTCATTTTTTATTTTATTTTTAAGAACTGAAGAAGCTTTAAGCAAAAAAAGGACACAAAACTCGGATGCCACAATCAAATATCAGGTATTATGGCTGATGGAAACACATAATCCTACAACAGACTACTGGCTATAGTTTGCTCATATGTTGGACTGTCCTGTAGTGCCATATTCTGTTTACAGATATTTAAAAATAAAATGGGCTCTTGTTGGAAACGGGTCTGCGAGGTTTCTTGCAGTCTTTTAGGAAACTGAAGCGTCCCTGCGGCAGCACTTCCTCATAATCTGCCCCATTCAGTCACAATGCATCTAATCAGCTTTCCAGCGCTGTCCGCTCTTATCCCAGTGATCACAGAGGACTCAGAATAGGCAGGTTTGAAGGGCCAGTGCACCCACTACAATTGAGTGTGTGAGGTGTGAAGCATCAAGCGCCTGAGATGAACAGTGCTGCTTTAACTTCATTAACAAATCTCAGTGGGGAGTGGGGGGGTGGGGGGCACACAGCAAAGTGAGATGCTGTTAGATAACAGGTAGAAAGTGGTCGCCGTGTTTAATTTGACACATATGAGACTATGAGGGATAATGTGTCCATGAATATTGTTCATTAAGCTTTCTGTATTGAAAAATACAGTAACGAATTTTTCCATTAATTATTATTGAATTATTCTTCAAATATTTATTATAATGATTATTATTACTACTGACATGCTTAATTAGATTTTTTATTGGAATCGATGGTTCCATGGTGTTAAGAATCCGGTTTCATGTTGCCCTGTCTTGAGTTTAAAGGACTCTTCAATTGAAGTGTATTCTTGTTCCTATTGTTCTAGTGTTTTACTTCCTGTGTTTAGTTGCGGTTTGCGGTTTTGTTTCCGTCGCAATGGTTACACTCATTAGTTTCCATAGTGATTCATTGTTCACACCTGTTCCTTGTTTCCTGCCCTTGTTATATTGTGTTATAGTTGAAAAAGGTTCTTCAGATTATTAAAATATTTTTTACACTAAGAACTTTTTACTTTTTTTAAGAACTGTTCACTGAAAGGTTCTTTGGGGAACAAAAAAAATGGTTCTTCTATGGCATCACTGCAAAAACCCCTTTAAGAACCTTTATTTTTTAAGAGTGTACAATACTAAAATATTCTTCTGTTATTTAAAAATTATAAAGTAATAATAACTATTATCATCATCATCATCATGCATAATGATACATATTGGAATGGAAAAAATAATCAATATAAATATAATAAATATAAATGGAACAAAAATTGCATAATAATTATAAAGCATTAGCACAATGGGCCCTATTTTAACGATCTGAAACGCAAGTGTCAAAGCGCAAAGCGCAAGTAACTTTGTGGGCGGGTCTTGGCGCTGTTGCTATTTTCCCGGCGGGATAAATGACTCTTGCGCCCGACGCAAATCTAAAAGGGGTTGGTCTGAAGTAGCTTCATTATTCATAGGTGTGGTTTGGGCGTAACGTGAAATAAACCAATCAGAGCGACATCTCACATTCCCTTTAAGAGCAGGCGCGCTTTTTCTAAGCGGATTCCTATTATAACGGCGGATTTGCCAGGCGCGCACCAGGAGCGGTTCACAGCCAAGGAGACCGACGTCCTCGTCACGGCCGTAAAACACAGAGAAGTGACACTGGGGATGGAGAAACAAACACACCCAAATTAGCTTCGGTGAAACAGGCGTATGATAATTTGGCCGTATGATTAAATGTGTAAGCTAGATTTATGCCTATTTTATTTTCACATCTTCATGGACACAACAATGATTTCCCTCGTGTATTAATATGAATAAATGAATGAAATCTTTATTTCGAACAATTAAAAAATAAATTAAACCAAAGACAGCAACACATTAAATATCCATCAATAAAAATAAAACAAAATCAAGAAAAACAAAACCTTTTTTTTTTTTTTTGCATAATAATCACACTGTTCGAAAAGGGATACGTAGAAGCCCTAGGCTTATCAAGACCTACAAGACCTAATATTTTTCTTAGTAATAATGTATGATTTGCAAAAATGAAAACGGCTGCTTCTGTGTAGATGAGAGCATCAAATTGTAATGCGCGTTGTGCACACGCTACATTGATTATGGCCAAGCATGCGCCCTTAAAATAGCATGAATAACATGCGCAACGCGCCACTGACTTTAGACTAGGTTTTTCCTGGTCACTGGCGGAATTGGTTTCTAAACCTGCAAAATAGCATGAGGGAACGTTTGCGCCGGAACACGCCTCCTCTTTGCGCTGAACCGCCCCGGGGAGCGCAAGTGTATTTGCTAGTTAACCGACGTGCGTCTTTGGAGGGAAAAGTCCGCTTTGCGCGGGTGCAAAATAGGAATGATACATGCGTCAGTGTACAAAGTCAATTGCGCTGGGTGCAAGATAGGGCCCAATGTGTTAATGACAGTGGCGGACATTGTTTTATGTGAAGTATTCCTTTTTTTTTTAACAGGTTGTTCTGTTTATTTGAGGGATAATGATAACTAAAATCAAAGCAAGATTTACTATATCATATCATCATTAACAAAGTGGTTTTAACTAAAAGCCATGGGAACTTGGCTACTGGGTGAATTTCATACAATGACATACTTCCACTCTGTAGTAGCTGAAACCCTTCTCATTTCCTCCCATCTTTCTGATAAGCACAGCTTTGATTGAGACTGATAAGGAAATCTGTCCTGTGTATTAATTGTTTCCTCTCACATTATGATGAGGCCCATCTGTTACCTGCATGGTGCTTCACCTACACTATATAGGCTATTAGGCCTAATAGTTTATAGGCTATTAATAGTTCAAATAAATGACCTGCTAATGTGTGTCCTGCAATGCGAGTGTGTATAAATGAGGTCTGGTTTGAGGACACTTGTCAAGCATAATTTAGGTAATTAATGTGTGTGTGTGTGTGTGTGTGTGTGTGTGTGTGTGTGTGTGTGTGTGTGTGTGTGTGTGTGTGTGTGTGTGTGTGTGTGTGTGTGTGTGTGTGTGTGTGTGTGTGTGTGTGTGTGTGTGTGTGTGTGTGTCTCACCCGCCCCAGTGACACTTGTCCTTGGACACTGTAAGGCTGTCAGTCTCTCAGTCAGCTGGGCTCGGCTCTCAGCGCTGTTGTTGTTATTGTTTATCTGGATGCCATTTTGCTTCATCAGCTGCATCAGCTCTGACTCCAGGGTAACAATCTATACAAAAGCACACGTTTTTTATACACTATAGATATGGAATATATAGAAGACTCTTCTGCTCACCAAGGCTGCATTTATTTCATTAAAATAAGTAAGTAATCAAGTAACATGTAAGTAATATTCGTCTCTAAAGTTACATACGACATTGTTACATGTTTGTAACTTCAATAGCATTTGAAGAGAATGACTTGCAGTCATAAAGCCAACTGTAAATTGTTCATTTAGCTGTCAGGCATGATGCACACTCTTTAGATAGTTGTGATCAATAGCATTCTCTTCAAGTGCTATTGAAGTTAGAAACATGTGTACCACCAACGTCGTATGTAACTTTAGAGACGGTCCCTAAATGTGTGAATATCGAATATCCAGTGTTAAGCCAACTTTTTGCCAGTATTTCAGCGTGAAACTTTGCACGTTATGTTCATATTCATATTATCATAGTCCACTTGCCTGTTCCTATGTCTGGTATAGCCTACATCACAATAAGGTGTGAGTTTGGTCTTTTACTGTATTAGTCCATTAAGCGTTAAGTGTCCTGACGGCAGGGGAATCCTGGAGAATGACGTATTGAGGCAATGCCCAGTTCTGCACTAGCTCCTCAATATAAAGTTAAGAAAACTAAACAACCTATCAAACCTGACACTATCACCTGTTGCTCTATCTATAGTCTTCTTCGTCAACAGCCGCTTGCGCCTCCTGCTGGTGAGGTCGACTAACAGCTATGGAGATTATCAATCGGCAATCTACTAATATTCCTGCCGTTCCCGGATGTCAAATGTTGAATTTTATGTCGAATTTGAACCACTGAATTTGTGGAAGCGAATTTATAAAGAGAAATAAAATGGACCGGAAATTGCCTGTCGAATATTATAGGTTGCATTTTTAAACAGAATTAATATTTTGGAAATGAAATCTGAAAGGTGAATATGGATTATTGAATTTTTAATAAAGGAAATGTGGGTGAAATGTTTTGAATTGAAATATTCACAGCTTAAATATACAACTATGTTGAATTTCAGCCCATAAAAATACAAGCCCTAAAAATACAATGCATTAAAATGGTTAATGCAATGCATATTTTTTTAAGTAGTGCAATTCAACAAGCTTTTTTGTTTCAAAAACATTTGTCATTATTTTACATCTATACAATGCTTTTATCACTTGTTTCTGCTCATGTTTTGCCTATGCTTTGATCCGGAGATTCAGTACTCATTCAGTTGTTGCGTAATAGCGTCCCCTACCCAATAACAGTAAAAACATGGAAAGCCGGAAATTTGTCTCAAATGACAGAAAATTCCATAAAATAAAAAAAAGAGTTAATTGTGCATGCAAACAGCACCATTTATTGACAACCACTTTCACTTTCACCAGATCACTTATGACTACTGGGCTTTACATTGCCTAATTAGTATTCATAAGATAAACTGACAAGGTTTGTAATGTTCTCATATTGCTCCTACGCTCGTTTCGTACTAATTTCCTGCAATACAATAAATACTGCAATATATCTTTTCCATATGGGCTCAAAATCTGACTAATGAAAAGGGACTTTGGGTGATTTCACAGTCTGAGACAGTTGCCATGAAATGCAGTGAAGTGCACTGACATGTGTGTGTATGTATGTGTGTGTGTGCAGATAATTACCCTCACTTGAAGACTCTGGATTTCAGCCAAATGAGCCTTTTCCGCCTCCTCCAGCCTCTTCTTCTCCGCATCCTCCCTCTGTGCAAACTCCATCTCTCTGAAAGCAAGCATAGAGGGATAATGTTTCTGCTCATATATGGGCTGAGATGGGTTCATGTGGGCCTATTAGTCTATTTTGAAGGGCTTTGAGAGCAGAGAGCCTCATTATCAAGCAAATAACGAAACAACAAATCCATCAAACTACTTTCAGCCGAAAGACTTCTCGTTCAGCGCCGTCTCATGACTGCTTACTCAGGCTTGTCGGCATAGACAGACAGCGCCTCTGTAGTTAACTATGGTGATAATGCCTGAAGAGAAATCACAATTAAAGGCAGTCAGGCTCCAGAGGAGAGGAGTTGTGATAGAAATGACCACAGAGATCAGCTCACACACACCGCTGCTCACACTTTCCATTAGTGCGGTTTGAGAAATGCGCACTGTGTGATTCTCTCAGTAGACATCACAACCTTCAGCTACACAGACATTATGAAACTGTCTGTGTGACATTATAAACTCAAAGTTTTTCATTTATAACCTAAGCTGGATTTAAGCACACAACCTGCCCTGTTGAAAAGACTAGTGGATGATGGTAAAGCTTCTAGCTTCAAGTTTCGCCAGAAAGACCATGCTATTCGATCAGCTACGTCAGCATAGACCCGGTCCAGCTTGACAATTGTATTTACAGTGAGGCAGACATTGCATAAAAATGGCTACAAACCATTTCTTGTCACCAAGGCTCAGTCTGAGCCAAAACATAGTGAGCTGCCAATGTACAGCAACACAAACACACTCCTGACGGAGAGGCTGCATAATTATGCTGACTTCTTTTGTTTAAATCCTACAGACAACATTGCATGTATCATTTGTGAAGAAGCCAATCCCATAATGCACTGCAAACAGTGCTAAATCCATCCAAGATTGTGGGTGAACTGAGATAAATTCATTCATTACCAAAATTATTTAGAAAAAACACTTGAATCTAATTTAAAATGTACCATTCTACCTAATATTTGTACGTGCTGTTTATTTTTTTAAACAAAGTATAATGCTATTAGCTTAATAACATGCTAATGACAAGGTCAACAGTGAGTCGATACACTACCGTTTTTGGATCCGTGAGATTATTTTTCAAAGGGGTGGCTGATTATGATTTCACTTTTTTATCTTTAGTTAGTGTGTAATGTTGCTGTTTGAGCATAAACTACATCTACAAAGTTACAATGCTCAAAGTTCGAAGAAAGGGAGATATTTGCTTTTAAAGAAATTGCTACAACAAACGGCTGGTAGGGACTACACGACATTCCTCCCGGGTTAGTGACATCACCAACCCTAGAATTTACATAAACCCTGCCCCTGAACACGATTTATAGATTATCAAGACAGAATATGCTAATCAATGACTAGAAGATAACTACACATAAGCTACATAAATTCATCAATTAACCATTCAGAAATGTCCTGTTGCATTCTACATGTTGTCACTTCTTCTTGAGTCTCTCCATCTTTGTTTGACTCTGGTTTGAACATTAAAGGCTAAAAGTTTTTGAAATTTTCAGTGCATGTCTGTGTGAGTGCAAGCTCTTAAAGCTCCCCCCCCCTGTGCCGGGAGCAGCAGTTCATTTGCATTTAAAGGAACAGACAAAAAAACAGTGTGTTTTTGCTCACCCTCAAAAAGTGAAAATTTTAACATGCTATATAAAAGTATTTTGATCTAAAACTTCACATACACACTCTGGGGACATCAAAGACTTATTTTACATCTTGTGAAATGGGCATTATACCACCCCTTTAAACAAATTAATACTTCTATTCAGCAAGGATGCATTAAATTGATCAAAAGAGAGTAAAGATATTTCTAATTTTACAAAAGTTGTATATTTGAAATTAATGCTGTTCTTGTGAACTTTCTATTTGTCAAAGTATCCAGAAAAATTAAATGTTTCCACAAATATATTAAGGAGCACAACTGTTTTCAACATTTTTAACATTTCTTGAGCAGCAAATCATCATATTAGAATGATTTCTGAAGGATCATGTGACACTGAAGACTGGAGTAATCTATCTATCTATCTATCTATCTATCTATCTATCTATCTATCTATCTATCTATCTATCTATCTATCTATCTATCTATCTATCTATCTATCTATCTATCTATCTATCTATCTATCTATCTATCTATCTATCTATATTCCTCTAAGTATTTCCAATTTGGGTTGCTTATGAGGGTCCACGGTTAGGATATTGCCTAAGAAGGCAGCACCCTATGTAGGCAGCAAGACAATAGGGTGGATCACTAGGTTTCGGAAAAGAGTTTAGGAACATCGCTCCGTTAAAAACTCAGAAGTTCTTTTGTTGCCATTTATGGTAATCAGCTCATTTGTTGTCTTTCGTGATAGAATGGAAACCACATAATCAAGATACTTGTCTTCAGCACAGCGCTGCTATTGTAATTACCTGAAATGCAATTAGTATTCTCTTGGAAATCTATTATGTTTAGGAGACGTAGTTAAAGTACTCTCCGTTCATCTCAGTAAATGTACCTCTGCTGGAAGTCCTTGATGAGCTTCTTGGCCTTGTTGTACTTCTTCTCCAGGGTCTGATACTGACTCTGGGCCTCCTTCAGATGCTCGTTCACCGTATGGCACAGCGTCTGAGCCTCGATCCAATAGCTCTCCAGTTTTAGCATCCTCTCCTTGTTATCCTCGATGCTTTGCTTGAGCTGCGTCTTCTCTCTCTCCCACCGTGCCTTCTCTTTTTCCACTGTGGCCAGCTAAACAGAGAGACCAGGATGGACACACAGGGAGGAAATACAGCATATGGTGAACAATAAAGACAAAATGAAATCAAAACATTACTTTACTTAGAAATGATCTCAGACAGACAGACAGACAGACAGACAGACAGACAGACAGATTGGATATAGACAGATAGACAGACAGATAGACAGACAGACAGACAGACAGATAGACAGATAGACAGATAGATAGACAGATAGATAGACAGATAGATAAATAGACAGACAGACAGACAGACAGACAGACAGATAGATAGATTTCTTTGATAATATTGTCTTATCCTATATAATTTACAGTACAATACTCCATGTCAATCATGTGTTTCAGTGTTGTCTTTAATAAGCTTAATTTCTAGTGTATATATGTAGTTAGCATATTAATGTTAAGAAAAAGTGTACATCTTAGGTCAGTAGTCTACACATTTGTCAAATTTTTTTAAATCCTCTTTTTACTTTCATCTACTCCATTTTTAATTGTTCTGCAGCGTGATAAATTAATTTTGTATAAAATGTTACGCTACGCAAAATACTGTTTTGAAAGATGTATAGCATGTCACCGCAGGACACGTCCTCTTCCCGAAAAGTATTTCACGTCAGCTACCCCTACTGTACATGCAGAGTGTGTGAACCAGGGCAAATGACTATGGAGACTTAAAAACAGCTTAATCAACTGTAAATACAAAATCCACCAAAATATAATAAGATAAGAAGCTGTGCACATCCAATTTATATGCACATGCTATCAGACATATATGGCCTGAAGGAGAGCATTACAAAAAAATACAATTGCTTCAATACAGATGAGAAAAAATATTACACGATTAAGCAGATAGAGGGAATTAAGAAACGAAAGTCGAATATCAATAGCTTTGTTCACACCGTACACAAGGTCAAATTTAGCCCGGACTGTCCTCACTGTCAAGAGGTGAACAGTGTAATCAATCTCTGGCATGTCTACCACTCTACTTTATTTTGCAACGTGGAAGTAAGCTATTTTCTGTGAATGTGTGTGAACTTCCGATTCAATAGTTGCTGTAGAATAATTTGAGCTATCCCATACACAAAAGAAATATATTTGAAATATATTTTCAAAATATATTTTTGGAATATATGCAAATATTTTAAATTGGCCCAATAAATATATTTTAGTTAAATATATGTTCATATATGTTTACATATATGTTCATATATGTTTTAACTTTTGCAAATTGTTTCATTTGAAATTTAAAAAAGTTAACATTTTCACAAACAAACAACACATTTTCAATTTATTTTTTTAGATAGACCACTTCAGCTGTGGATGTGGGCATGGGAAAGCAGTGCTCTACCACTTCCCCCGCCCACATTTTTCCTACTGGTCGGGGATCGAACCGGCAACCCTTCGGTTACAAGCCCAAAGCCCAAAGCCCTAACCATTAAGCCACGGCTGCCCCTTTACTGACTTAATTGGCCTAAAATGACAATTTTATGTAGGAAATAACACACAGAATGCAGAGTTTTTTCCCCCTATTTTTACAGAATTGAATACAGTTATTTAATAGTGTATATGCAGTGTTAGACACTGAGTTCTATCTATTGTTTCAGTGTACTTCACTAGTGTCACTGTTATACTTGAATCATAAATATTGTGCATATTTTCAATATTTAAATGACTTCAGGAAAGATGTCAATAAAACAACAATAAATCTAATAATTGCACTTAGTGTTAGGTACGTGCCAACTAATATGGCCTAATAGTCCTAGGAAAGCAACTATCTGTCATTTTACATTGCAGTCATTTAAATGTAAGTACAGTATTTATTATAGCCGTGTCATAATACAGTAGTGAAATATGGTAGCCTACTGTTGTGTATAGGGGAAAACGTAGAGGAATTACTATGATCAAAATACATTTTCGACCCTTCTTTAGCAAGCTAAACATTTTATGACCATATATTTTGTCATATATTTTACATTACATGTTATAAATGTAAATATATTTCACACTTAACATCATATGTTTTTGTTATATTTCAGAATATATTTCAAAATGATAAATATAAGTGAACAGCAATGCAAATATATTTCAATGTATTTGGAATATATGCCACATATAATTTTTGACACTTTAAAATATATTTCAATATTTTTTTTTTCTGTATGGGATAAACCATATAATAAATTAAAATAATATGATAACAAAGTAACTGTACTTTGTTATCATATTATTTTAATTTATTATCATAATCATAAACACATGGGTTTATCCCATACAGAAAAAAAAAATTGAAATATATTTTAAAGTGTCAAAAATTATATGTTGCAATATCAAGCAGCAGTTTTTGTACAGCTAAAATAACTAGAAGTGGATGAGACTGTAAGCCTCGACACATTCGAGTTACAAATGACCGCTCCTGCTCTTACGTTAATAATAATGTGAATAGTATCGATGAAAGCTTCAGCACTATGCCAAGAGACTTTCTCAGACGACAACCGAGAGAAGCTGTCAGTGTGAAAACTTCATATTCTGTCATGTCTATCGTGACATCTCACCGCTGAACTTAGAGAAGGTGCTTCATACATTCATGCATTTGCTGTCCAAAACTGCTGACTCATTCACTCATTCACTACATAGTGAATGTCAATGTGGAAAGTGTGAATAAAGAAAAATAGCATATTTCGAGATCACATTGCAAACATTGCATTATGTTTCATATACAGTGTTCAGAATGAAAAAAAAAAATCCTATGTTTTGTTGTATTTGCTGTTTTAACAGATTAACAGATTTGAGTCTAATACAATTTTTTTTTGCTAGTGTTGTTATTGTTAATTAAAACTAAAACTTTTTGAAATACAACAAAACTGAAATAAAATAAAATGAAATATATATATATATTTGATGAAAAATTTGTACTTAAAAAACGTATCTTAAAAAAATATCTTGATGCGAATTTAAGTTAAATTACAAAAGTTACCAAAACAAAAGCTGAAATAATTAAAGCTATATAGAAATATATTTTTTAAAATACTAAAAATGACAAAGGCACATTATAAAGTTACTAACTAAAACCTAATAAAATAACTCCTGTCTGAGGTCAAACCAGTTGTACTTTTCCTTGAATGTACTGTAACTTCCAGTTGAAACAAAACATCAACATCCAATTTGTAGCTGAACTACATTTGTGGGGGAAACACACATTAGCAGATACAGTAGCCTCTTACCTTGTTCTTGAGTTTCTGGATCTCAGCCTCAGTGACAGTGTGTTTAATCTGCAGCTGTAGAAACAAAGGGATAAGAGAGAGTAGATGAGAGATGACTGGATGATCAGGGACAATCTTCCTCTCGAAGGGAACTGACCAGAGAGGCTCTCTCTCTCTCTCTCTCTGCGTGACTGACACACTCTCTCTCTCTGTGCAAATGCAGTCTCAAGAGAATGAACACGAGAGCGGGAGCAGGAAAAAAGACAACTGAGCAAGAAGGAGTGAGCTCTGGAATGTAATATTTATATAGAAAGGTTATGGTCTCACAATAGCACCAGAGTGTAAGAAAAGCAGTGAAGTTGAGTTGTCAGATTAGTTGAATTGCCAAAATGAAAAGGATCAATGGAACATTTATTTTCTCCAGGTCAATCAAGATGTCAAAAGCTCCTCCGTTTTCTTTTTTTTTTTTCATACTTATCCAGACCTGGAAATTACTCAAATCAAGGGAAATAAGTTCAAATAATTAGTTATTATTTGTAACATTATAGATTAGTCTTTACCATCACTTTTGATCAATTTAATGCATCCTTGCTGAATAAAAGTATGATTTTTTTATGCACTGATCGCAAACATTTAAACAGTATTGTATTTATGTAATATAAACTATTATCTAACATAAAAATAAACTTGAAATAAACTAGTTACATAACAAATGTGTATTTCTTTCATTTTATTTTTATATGTTTTGCAAAAAAAACAAGACATTTATTATTTTAATCTGTATTTAGACTATTTCAGCAAACCTAAAAAAGAAAAAGAAAAAGACACCTGACTTAATATTTTGTTTGACTTTTTGATGTTTTGAAAGGTTAAGTTCTTCATTTCATTGATCAATTGTGCGTTCTTGGTTTACCTCTCGAAACTTTTGATAAAGTTTGGTGGCATCCAGTTCTGATGGCGAGATGATGTCCTCATTTTCGGGTAAATCGAAAACCTCAATGGCCACATCTCTGTCCCTTCCTGTCTGTCCCGCCTCCGCCTCCGCCTCCTCCTCATCCGTGGCGTACTCCCCTGTCTGAGCACAGGCACATGGGAATACACATTTACCACAGGGTTCCTACACATCTTACTCAGGGTTCCTACCACTGATCTATATAGAATGACATTATATAGATCAGTGGTTCCTACACATCTTTCATTTTAAAATGCCACACTTTTATAGACTCAAACATCCAGATTCTTCAGACCATATTGCACATAGGTTCATACAGCATTATATTTGGTCTATACAGTCATATGTAAATATTTGCATTTTCTCAGGTTTTTTCCATCGGTTTACCTTGAAGTGATAGCATGCGCTTACATGATGAGAAGAAACTAAAAAGCTTTATAACCTGCATATATTCACCTCAGACACATTGGTTTGATACTGTAAATGTGATTTGATGTTGCACCATCACCAAACAACAGACTGATTTAGATGATCGTTTGCTACTTTATCTGTTGCTGGTTTGAGTAGCAAAAAAAAAAAAAAAACTCACTTATAGTAAAGACAAACAGTTTTATGTAATGAAAATATGCGCCTTGAATTAACTCTTAATTCAGAATTAAATCACTGCTTGTATGATACATTTATTTTTAGAAATTCTTAATATTCTAGTTTAGAAAACTGAATAGTCTGGAAACACAAATATTTTTCTATTTTTATAATTTCCACTTATCCAGACCTGAACGTTAATAAAATCAAATTCCATACAGGAATCCTGTTTAATATAGTCTAAACAACTTTACTGAAGGCATTGTATTTTAAAAATAACAATACAGATACTAAAGAACCTTATGAAGAATACTTATGATACCCTAAAAAACCCTGGTTTTGATTTTATATTAACTGGTATTTTTA